>NW_019101749.1:0-5573 GCF_001856785.1 Myzus persicae | reverse complement strand
AAAGGACGGTGACGGGGAATCGTGGAATAAACTCTTCGGGGTGATGTCTGCGGATCCTGGCGGCTGTCACTCGCTCCCTCGGGTCGAGTAAGCATCTGGGATGCGAGGTGCTGGGTTGCATACGATGATGGCGAGAGGCCAGTGGAAAACTGCTCCTCGGGGCAACAACCGCTGAAACTCAGCCAGTGGCCTACGTGGGTAAGACCACTAGGTGCGCCGGGGGCGCGTGGAAAACGATGCACGGCCGTAAAAAGCCTGTAGGCGCCGGCGGGGCGCGGAGAATGGAGTACTCACTCCATTGTAAAACCGTAAAATGAGGGGGCGCGACCGCCGCGCAACCTACGAGCGTGGCGTTGTTAGGGCCCACCACTAGCCCTCTTGTATCTGGAAAAAGTAAATAGTAGGGAGGTCAAGTGCTAGCTATCCCGGTAGCAATGATGCACCGCTGACCGAATCATCGCACTTTAGATGCCTGGTTGTAAAACTGGGAATAAGTACTACGGGAACGACGTCTGGAACCAAGCATCGGGTAAAACCGGTGTGGACGTCTGGGATCGGATTCGTAGTGGCAGTCACTTATTTATTTATTTGACGATAGTGGTTATTGACCGCATGCTGGTCATGCGAAAGCTATCGGTGAGTATTCTCCCGGGAGCCTAGCCACTCTGCCGATAGGAGTATATCATCGTGCGGTTGCTTAAACCATATTAAGCAGCGGGTTGGATAGTGCCGCGGCTTTACCAGTAGTCGGCAAAGAGAAATGATTACACCTCGAAGCTAAACTGGTAGCCAAGTGAAACCCCCTTGCTACCGGGGAGACCTCACGGCCTCTCCGTGTAGAAAGGGCGTTCGGACAGTCAAGTCCGATCTCACATGGCGATGCCGACCGGACCGCAAGGAAAGGAAGGTGCCTTCGTTTGAAGGGTGACGAGTTTGTAACTCACATACCTTTCTACGAAGTGTAGGACCTAGTCCACTTTTGGATCTATATGTCCCTATCTACTGCCTCGGAGGCATATCGGCGTATGGAATCGTGTCTGGGCGACACAAGGCGCAAAGATAACACCCAACCAAGAAAACTGTACGTAAAAGCGGCCAAATGACACGATAAGGCTTACAGTCCGGAAGTTGAAGAGGATGATTTCATGATGGTTGATATCTCCTCCCCAACTCCGAATCATCCGACTCGAAGTGTAAAGGACAGACTCGGGGAGTTCCCCCCGCTGACACAACAATCCTCTGAGAACCACAAGAGGCGCCGGAACCGAACCAAGGGCAAAGCCAACTCCGAAAAACTTAAAACTGCCAAAATGAAGCCAATCAAACCTGCGTTTGTCATCGATGGCAAAGATGGGAGCATAAAAATGGCCGACATCTGGAAAGTGGTTTCCCAGAAGACAAAGAACCCTAGATTTGACGGGTGTCGTAGGACGGCCTATGGCAACTTCGTATTGGTTAGTTCTGATGCCTCAACAGCGAAAACTATGAGAGCTATCAATGATGAACTAGAGATTAGGGAATTAGGTCCCAGGAGACCAAGGGTAAAAATAAGAGGCATCCCGGCGGATTATTCCCCGGAAGGCATTGTTGACATGCTTCTAAGCCAGAACCAGGAGCTCACGGGATGCTCCGCAGAGGACATAAGACCGTTATTCAAATGCGGTAAACGGGATGATCACATCACTGATTGGGTGATTGAAGTCTCACCGAAGTTGCACAAACTCGTAAACGGCAAGAGGATATACGTAGGGATGATATCCACGTTCCCTAGGTCTTTCGCAGTTCCCCAACACTGCAGAAGATGCCTGAAAATGGATCATAAGACCTCTGCCTGCAAGGCTGAGTCAGGCACCTGTTTCCACTGCGCTAGACCGGGCCACAGTAAAAAAGAATGTCCGAACAGGCAAGAAAAACCGACATGTGTGCACTGCGAGGGGCAGCATGCCACAATGTCCAAGGATTGCAAGAAGTGGGCTGCTAAAGTCAGGTCCCTTCAGTCAAGAACTGACTACGGACTAAACAATGATGAATCATAGATCGATCAAAATCGTCCAATTGAACATGGCCAGATCCATGGCGGTCACGGATGAACTACTCCATCACTGCCTGAACAACAATATTGATATAGCTCTTGTCCAAGAGCCATACACGCTAAGGGGTACGCTACACGGACTCGAGAGTAGAGCTACCCGTGTTGTCAAGAGCGTCACCAATGAACACCACGGCATCTGGGCTGCCATTATAGTATTTAACAGACAACTGGACATTATTGCTAAGCCACAACTGACTACGGAGCATACGGTTGTCCTGGGAGTGGCTTACCCAGGCCAAAAGCAAATTGACTTAGTTTCTAGCTACTTCCAATACCGCCGGCCAACTGAGTCTTTCACCGCGGAAATAGCAAGGATCCACCCAGCTTTATCGGACAGACTCATCATGGGCATTGACGTAAACGCCTTCTCGCCCAAGTGGCATGACCATAGACGGAACGACAAGGGTCGGTTAGTGGAGAACATGATTGTTGACCTTGGTATGATAATTATAAATAAGTCCGGGCAGGAATACACTTTCCAGGGAGCAAGGGGCCGAAGTAACGTGGATGTTACCCTCGCCTCCCCGAGTATATCATGCAAGATCGTAGACTGGTGCACTACGCGAGGGACCACTACCAGCGACCACTTGGCTATATCATACACAATTAATGATCAAGTAGAGAACATAGCTGTCGATCCCAGAATCCGTTTCATTGACAACAAAATAGACAAACATAAGTCCTGTGAGGCAGTCACAGCTGCGCTGGACTCTCAGACATGTGATGGCACTATAAACGGGACAGCGTCACATATATTAAACTGCCTTACTTTGGCTTGCGAGAATATGCTGCCGAAAGTCTCCGCCAACAAGGCCATATTCCCGCCGTGGTGGAACCCGGAAGTGTCAAAATCGAGACGCACTCTTAAGTCCGCCCACAGATCCTGGCTAAGAGAGGACACGGATGAATCTAGGGAAGCCTTCAAAAAGGCGAGGAACTCTCACGTGAGCGTCATTAGAAAAGCCAAAAAGATGGTATGGCAGAGGTTCGCAGAGGAACCTGCACTAACTAATAACATATGGGGCAAACTAACCAAGTGGATAGTTAAGGGCAAGAAAGAAAACCCCATTCCATCAGTTCTCCGCAAGCGAGATGGTTCATATACTGCGGACACAAACGAGACGGTTAGCTATATGTTGGATGAGCTGATCCCAACATCAGCACAGGACATCGGAATTGATCCCTCATCACGCAGCGACCACATACCCAACACGATTACATATGAGGATCTTACGACCATAGTGAAAAAGCAGAAGAACAGAGCTCCAGGGGCTGATGGGCTGTCGGCCAAGATTATTAAGGCAGCATGGCCAGCTTTCTGTGGACACATGTTAAGGTTAGTAAACAACTGCATTAGGTCAGCGCAATTTCCTGACCCTTGGAAGGAGGCAAGCTTGGTGGTTCTTCTCAAACACAAGGACAAGGACCCCCTGGTTCCAAAGAGCTACCGCCCGGTTAGTTTACTGCCAGTCCTGGGCAAGATCCTTGAGGAAGTTATTTGTGACCTTCTAGAGAGGGAAGTCGGATCTAAGTTAAGCCCCCAGCAACATGGATTTAGGCCGGGTAAATCCACAACGACAGCTTTAAATGAAGTCAAAACATGGACTCAGGAAAACGGGAAACATGTCTTAGGAAATTTTCTCGATATAAGCGGTGCATTTGATAACGTCCGGTGGCATACACTGATCGAGGACATGCGATCCATACAATGTAGTCAAACCATTCAGCGCATCACAACGAGCTACCTGACAAATAGGACAGCAACATACAGAGTAGGCGGGTCAGTGAAGACGGTAACACTGACCAGAGGATGCCCGCAAGGATCCAAGTTTGGTCCAAGGTTGTGGAACCTTACTATGGACCCCTTACTCAAGACTGATTTCCCGAATGGCACTAAGATAGTTGCCTACGCAGATGACATTGCCCTTTTGGTCTCGGGCGACACAAGGAATGAAGTAGTAAGAAAGTCAGAAGAGGCCTTGGACAAGATTGTGGATTGGGCGGCCCACAGAGGCCTGGATTTCTCCAAGGAGAAGTCAGTAATGATACCATTAAAAGGTGGCCTCGTCCCGGGGTTCACAGCATCATTCGCAGGTGGCAGGATACGATCGGTCTCAGAGACTAAATACCTGGGTCTCCAGCTTGGCGAAGGTTTAAGCTTCCAGGGACATGCACTCAAGCTATTGGACGCCTGCTCCGACACATTCTCACGCCTGAAGTCAGTAAGAAAGTCAAAGTGGGGAGTCTCGTCGGCGCTCGCCTATCTACTATACAAGACGGTCTATATACCAAGAATAGCCTATGGGGCCAATACGTGGTACCCGTCTGCGGCAAATTGGGAAACAAAATGTAAAATGGAGTCGGCGCAGAGGAGGGTACTCCACGCAGTTACAAGTGCCTACAGAACGACATCCACGAGAGCTCTTCAGGTCCTCGCGGGCACTCCGCCGATCGACCTTCATATAGAAGCCTTGACAAGGATAGCCAACGGCATGGATAAGTCAGCATCAGAGACCATTATGCTGGAGCAGTGGCAAGAAAAATGGGACAACTCAATCAAAGGCCGATGGACATACAAATTCTTTCCAGATGTGAGACAAAGAAAACAGCTACCGATCCCTATTGATCACTATATCGCCCAAATAGTCACCGGCCACGGCGATTTCAACGGGAAGCTACGTCAATTTAATCTCTCAGAGTCGCCGCAATGCAGCTGCGGACACGAAGAGGAAATGGTCGATCACTTGCTGTTCGACTGCACGAATTATGATGACATCAGAAGCAAACTAAAGGTTTCACTGAACATCTGTGGAATTGAATGGCCATTCGAGCCATCAGTCATAGCGACATCAAGAGTGGCATGGTCAGCCCTCGGTAAGTTCGCTGCAGAAGCTCTGACCCGCAAAGAGAAGAAGCGTCTCGACGAAAAGATTCGGCTCCGCGAAGAAGCTGAACAGGGCAACGACATCGTCCGGTAGGACCGCGCCGCCTACATTCGCGCAGGGCCCAGAGTCTGGGATGGGCTTGACGACCCCACGCCGCCTGAGTCAAAGCACCGACCGGGGGTGAGGTCGGGAACTGGTTAATTCTGGTCTCCGGCCAAAAACCCGTACAGCGGGACCGGGGAGCCCCACTGCCGCAAGGTTAGTGCCCCGGTACTGAGGCCCAACAACATCTCGGGCCTCTGGAGTAGGACTCGCTGGGGCTGTGGGTGAGCTAGTTATGACCACTAGCGGAGACGCTAAGTCAGAAAGTAGGTAATCGAAAGATGTCCCTATCTACTATCTAGCGAAACCACAGCCAAGGGAACGGGCTTGGAAAAATCAGCGGGGAAAGAAGACCCTGTTGAGTTTGTCTCTAATTTGGCATTGTTCGGAGACATGCCGAGGTGTAGCATAAGTGGGAGTCGGGGGTCCAGGCGGGCGGTTTCGGCCGTCCGTCTCCCCGTCGACCTTGAAATACCACTACTCGCATCGTTTCC
>NW_019101748.1:0-5624 GCF_001856785.1 Myzus persicae | reverse complement strand
TTATAACAGCTACTCCGTTTATTTATGAAAAATTATTTCAATACTAAAAATTAGTTTTTTATAATCAAGAACTATATTGTCGAATAGGTCCACGTAATTTAGCAAATTATTGAAGGGATGAATAAAGAAGTGTCTTTATTGCTGGATACTTTTCTTATAATATACATTTAGAATAAAATAAGTTTGTTCTAAATTACGATTTGCATGAAATATTTTTGGACATTTTCTACATTTCTGTATACAGTATGTAAGTATGTAACATGACACGAATACGACTGGCGGATATGGAAATATAACGTCATGACGGTATAAACGACGATGACTTTGAACTAACAATGTTTTTACGCAAGGGTCTATACATATTATATCGTAGTATATAATCGGAAGTCGTTAGAACTCTTATAGATTTTAATTTCCGTACAAGAATACAGTGAATTTTTTAGTTCATGAGATATCAAATTAATATAATAAATAAAACGACATTTAATCGCTTAAAAATTCCTATCATATAATTACCGTCTCGTTTCCATGGATGTGTCACCTAAGGGTCACAAATGATAGTTTGGGAGAAAGCCACAAATAATGAACGAAATGGTTTTTCATATAAAACTATAGTATTTTAAAAATAAGATAAATTTAATTATTATTATTCGGTACGATGACCGTGGTCCGTGTAACATACCGAATAGCGTAATCCTATCTTTTATTGGATCTGGTTTTATTAAAACTTGTATCGTGTACGTATTTTTGAACTTTTTCAGTCACAAATTGTTGTAATAATAAGTTCTTACCAAGTTGTCATTTTAAAATTAATTACATTTTTAAAAGTGAATTAATCAACATCTTACATTTTGTAAATATTTTATCGGTCATTAAATTAAATTTTGAGGAATAAAAAAAAAATTCTTTATAATGGGCACCATACAAAGACATTACGAAAATGGCTGTTCGTATTCAAAAAGGTCGACAATTTTAATTGGTATAGACGTTTTAGATTTTATTTGTACCAGATAGTATTTTTGACAACAATAATGATAACATAACTATTAATTATTATTACATTGAACACGGTGAAGCTTGGATTCAGGATCATTTAAGAAAAATAAAAAATAAATCTTTTGAAATAGTCAGTAGTCGTTAATCCTTTAAAAATATGTGCGTCACAATAGACAGCAGTTAACCCATGATATAATAAAGTACGAGGTATGATGCACATTTTATGATACGCATACACCCCTTTTCCAACACCGCCACTTAAACACAACAAAAAGGCGCTGGACTTTCACCGGTTTTCATTGGTTGTATATATTATTGTGATAAGCATATACTAATTTATTATCAATTATTATTATTATCCATGTATAATAAACTTTTTATTATAATTTATAATATCATGTTATTGTCGAATGTCGATCATAGACTAATAAGTATTAAATTAATTCATATTGGAAATTGTATAAAATGTTCAAATTATATTCTATTAAAAATATAAGAAAACAATAACATTTATAAAATAACAGTATTTAATCACACAAACAACAAATAATGAAGTAAACAACATTTATTTTATACTTTAATTAAATTTATTAATTTTAAACAAATTTTTTAACTTTCTAGAGTTTTCATTTTTTTTTACTGTGGCTGAAGAACAAATTAATTTATTTAAATAATTTAACCTAATAAAAGTACGTGTTCTAACAAGATAATGGACTACTTTGAATGGTATATCTAATTTTTCTTTTTTAATTTCATTCATCAAGGAATTGCTTAGACTTGTCATTACTTTGGGTTGTTTATTTAAACTACATTTACCATGGAAATTATTAAATAATTTTTCTAAAGTTAGTGAACAGTTGAATAAAATAGGCGATGGAGTTGTCAGGTTTCCCCTTGAAACAGGTTGAATCCATGATGAGCCTTCAACTTCATTTAGACCTAACCATGGATATTCGGTTGCAAAACGATTTGCCACATATCCAGACACATACTCAATGCAATCAATCTCCAATTCAGTCAGTTCACTGACTGAATTCACCTTAAATTATTAATTCAGGTTAGTGTGAAAAATTAAAATTAACTAGTATTTGCTACATTCACTCACATGTGATTCAAATTGATCTAATAAATCCATACTTTCTAATGGTATATCATAAGTGTCAGATGATCCAAAAGTTGATTCTATTTTGGCTATTTCTTCATTACTATATATTTTTTGGTATTGTTCTATGTTATTTTCAGTTCTTACTTCAGCATCAGTAATAATAACTGCTGACAAACAATCAACCAAACATTCCTCAGAATCACAGTCTGTGTTTCGGTTTTCTGTGATGATTGTATCAGAGTATTTTCCCAATATATACCATCTCAAATTATAAATAAATCAACATAAATTGTAACCGGGCCGAGTATTAACTATTCATCTATAATTTAAGTCATACTAACCAATACTTGAACTCTAATGGTGTTATGCGATATGCTGATGACATCATACTCTTTAATGAACTAAATAAGTTTTCAAGTACGTCCTGGTTAACTCTTCTTGTGAGTATATATTTGACATCGGGATACCTCTTTTTTATGTCTTCAAACATTAGTCTCAGTGATGTATTGGTAATAATGATTCCTATATAATTAAAAAATGTTATATATATTTATATTAATGAAATTGTATATTATACCATACCTTTTTGAAACGGTTTCAAACTTGTAGTTTCTTTACCTTTGTAGTGAACTCTTATATTTTCTATCAATATGTTCATTTCGGATAGTATTTTATTTTGGTTGTCTAAATCCAGTCCATAAGATAATACAAATTTATCTTTAGGTAGTTGCGTATTAAGTAAATCAAACCAATCGTTAAACAGTTTGATTACATTTGATGCCTAGATAGAATTAAAATTAAGGCATTTAAACCCTAGTAGGAGTATAGATGTGAATTTATAAGTCTTAAATATAAAATGTACTAAAATTATTTATTTTTTACTGTAGATAGTTATTATTAATTAACTTCTTTCCAATTGGTGAATTGCAATAAATTTTTTTAGCCAAAATATGAAATTGCTTTTGCCATTGAATTTAATAATACCTGGGCTGCTAATTTCACATTTTGTCTTTGTGATCCTACTACATTCAAATGGAGATCTGTAACTTTGTAAACACAACTTAAATCTCCTTTGTTTAGACCAACAACTTCTTGCAGAACTTGTTTTCCAATATATGTTTGATTCGGTAAGACAAAACCACTATGCAATAAATGATTTCTAACTAGTTTTAAGAGATGTGGAACGTCAGCAAACATGTAAATTTGTTTTCCAGAAACAGGATGCTCAAAGGAAGTTTTCGTTGGTGTGATTCCAAGACATTTCCAAAGTCTAATATTTGTAGGCCCCATGTCACTAACAATGGCTACTACCTCAAAACCACAGCCATTTAGCTGAGTTATAACTTCAAACAACAACTCTTGAGTCATTGGAGAATCGTAATCATAATATAACGGTTGCTTCCATTTAGCAAATAGGCCTTTAAAGTTAAACAATTTAATTATATTGTACACAATTTTTATGTTTATTGAGTTATTATGATTATTATTACACACCTCTGGCAATCATGACCTGAACACACTTAAATGGACCCAAAACTTGTTCTATTTTTTTGTCATAACACAATTTTTGTGATACATAAGTTTCATCAAATGAAATCACTGTAACTTTGTCCATTTTTGTCAGAGATTTCCCTATATTTTTTAAAAGCATAAGGACATCTTTCAATATGCCTTTGTCCATTATAAATTTACCTGCCCATTGTCTTAATGTCGTCAAACTTACAATCATTTTAAATGTATTAACAAATGGATTTCTTCCTTATAATTATATTTGATTGTATTATATTTTTGATAATGCTATTGTTAATAATAATAAATACTTATTCCTTATAAATATATTTGAATGTATTATATATGTTAATACTATGATGTAAATATGTAATAAATAAGTAAATACTAAATAGTAAGTAAATATTCATCAAGTATTCATCTTTAAAACTTTATCATTAATATATTTTAAAAATGAACATTTAAGAATTTGGAATACCTGGTAATGGAAACTCCAATTTATCCCTAAGATATCTATAGGCTTTTGGTGATATACTTCTTAGTGTAATAGCCGATGTTTTATCTTCTGGTTCCCATTTTCCAACTTTCTTTTTTTTATGAAGAATCATTGTGATTTGCTGTGGTGAAAACATATTGGATTTGGCGCTTTTAAATTTATTTTCAAACCTGTAGGCTTCTAAGTCAATCCAATTGTTTTGTTCAAAAACTAATTGTTGTAATTCAGCGTTTTTTCTTACAAGTTCTTCATTTTGTAATTTAATGATTTCTAACTCATTTTTTAATCTAAACATTATAAAATAAAAATGTTTTCCTCATACTTCATTCAATAATTACATTTATTAAATGTTGACTATTGTTTTAAGTATTCTAATAGAATTATCTTTAATATTTTATGCTGCTCTTATAATCATTTTAATTTTTAAGTAAGTAGGTAGGTGTTAAAAAAAAATTCAAATATTTTTTTTTCCGCATAAATATCAAATGTTTATTAAAACAGACATAATGATGAATCAATATACATAAAATATTAACTACTACAGACAAAAGCATAGAATAATTTAACAGACAGGAAAATCAATACACATAAAATATTAATTAAAATACATAAAATTAAGAATTATTTAACACATAAAATAATTTAAGATAAGAAATAAAATAGATTCAATGAAGAGATAATCCTTGGGTGTCATTTGGCGAAAAAAACATGTTAATGTTAATAGGTAAAAGTATATAAGTTATATATATATATATTGAGATGCAAATTACATTTAAAATATTAATTAAAATACATAAAATTAGGAATTATTAAACATATAAAATAATTTAAGATAAGAAATAAAATAGATTCAATGAAGAGATAATCCTTGGGTGTCATTTGGCGAAAAAAACATGTTAATGTTAATAGGTAAAAGTATATAAGTTATATATATATATATTGAGATGCAAATTACATTTAAAATATTAATTAAAATACATAAAATTAGGAATTATTAAACATATAAAATAATTTAAGATAAGAAATAAAATAGATTCAATGAAGAGATAATCCTTGGGTGTCATTTGGCGAAAAAAACATGTTAATGTTAATAGGTAAAAGTATATAAGTTGTATATACATTGAGATGATAATTAACTTTTACTTAAGGTTATTACTTATTTTTAACAGGAATCGGTGAAGAGTTTTCATCCGATAAAACACATATTCCTTTGTTGAAAGAACTTTCTTCACAAGCGACCTCAAATAAGTTTCTTTTGCATGTTATGCCAGAATCCTCGGATGATAATATTTTAATAAATTAAATTGTCCAATCTAGAATCCAAAATTCTATAAACATTGAATAATATGAACGTTGCATATTATCTTATTATTTTTATTTATTTTATCTTTCTATTTTAAACTTGTATTGAATTACTAGTTGAACAGGTAAGTAGGCGCCTACGATTATGAGTTTATTCATTTCCACCACGTAGTGCGCTATTGTCAACATCAAATACACCCGTAGACATAAACAAGA
>NW_019101747.1:0-5579 GCF_001856785.1 Myzus persicae | reverse complement strand
ATTAATAAAAATAATTCACCAAATAAATTTAAAGAAGGAGGAAAAGATATATTAGAAGAACATAATAAAAATCATCAAAATGACAAAAAAGGAAAAATATTAATTAAACCCTTATTTAAAAATATACTACGACTCTTAAAACGTATATAACAAATATTTCTTAAACAAAATAAACCAGAAGAACATAAACCATGCCCAAATATTAAAATTAATGAACCAAAATAACCTATACCCACCTATCACATTAAATTATTTACCTATATCAAAATTAACGCAATTTGAATAATAGGAATATTTGTATAAAATATATGCAAACTATTTGGTTAAAAACATGTGAATTAATAATTTATTGTGAAAAGACACCCATGTAAGAAACTTAATTTATTTTATAATAATATGGTTATCTAATTATCTTATACATTGCTAGACAATATGTTATTGTGGAATTTGCTGATGGCATACAAATTGTCCCTAAACGTTGGATCGTTCCAACATTGGATCAATCTTATTTTCCACCATTTGACCCTAAACTAACAAAAAGGAAGTATGGTAAGATGGTTATTGATGATAATATTATGCCCAATGATGACTGGGAAAAATATGGTTTCTTAAATATTATGTCTTCTGCTGGTAAGTATTAGTGAGATAAAGACATCATAATTGGTTTGACAGTAAAAAAAATATATTTAAAAATGTTTTAGATGATTTACAAAAATGTAAAGAAAGATTGAGAAGGGTTGAAACTAGGACTGACATAAATACTGAAACTGACGAGGAATGTGCTAAGAAAAACAGGAAAAAACGCTGTGCTAGAAAAATATTTGATGCCAAGAAAAAATCTCCTGTAAAATCGGCAAAAAAACAATTGTTTAAAACACCTGATATTGACGATTGCCCTGTTCTAATGGATTCAGAAGATTCAGGTTAGTCTTGTATACTGCATAGGTATCAATAATGACTTGTAGTGAAAAACTGAAATATATAACAAAACAGGTTGATACTTGTATATTTATTCATTACTATACATTTTTAAAATCTAGGTATATCAAGTAATATACCTACCCTTAAGGCTTAAAGAATAATTAAAGTTACGATACTGGTTCCTTATATTTATCTATTTGCCTTATTACAACTTAGAATGGTATTTTTACCTAACTTTTGAGTATAGTTGTTTAAATAAATGTATATTATGCTAATTTATTTTCTGAAGAACTAAAACCAAAAGTAATTTATATAATTATGCAACCTTGAGGCCGGGTTACATGAAAAATTATTAATTTAAATTCCCAATAAAATTGAATAGACCAATCATGGGCTTCTAAACCATGTTTAAGGGATCATTAGCTCACTATTGATTCGTTAAATGTTTAGTGATTGTTCATGCAACCCGGCATAAGTATTCTAAAATAATTTTATGTAAAGAAAATTCATTTTAATCTTTAAATTATCTTATATTAATTATAGTTTAAACTATACAATTTTGTGAATAATAATACGCATTTAGTACTTCTACAATTTTTGGATACCATACCTATTATAATATATAAAGAACTATAATAATTAGTACACCAACTGTGTAATCAAACAAATCATACACTAGGTACCTATTAAAAATTATATTTTTTAGTTATTCTCTATAATAGTATTGCTCTTTGTTATAATTAGTAATAGTATTTAAACTATTATTAAACTGGAATAGATAACATCAGTAAATCTGAAGAAAAAAAAAATGCTTTGCCATTGAGTGAGAGAGGCTGACTCATTGATTTTATATATAAATAATTTCGATGACGTTATTTAAAATATTATTTATAAAAATGTTTAGATGGTCTATCTCAAAAATCCACAAACATAGAACCACGTTCTCCAGAAATAAAAATGCCAGTTATTTACCAGTCTCCATATAATCCCAAAAATGTTCCTGATAGTCGCAACATGATAACCAATGATGGTAGGTGTTGTATATATTCAATAAATACAGAATGATTCAATAATAATTTTTATTTTATTGTCTAGAGTATTTATCTCAGAAAAGCAGCAAAAAGACCTTTTTGGATTCTCCGAAAAAAGTAAAACCAACCCATAGATCTCCATATAATCATAGTATTGATGATGATCATAACATGATATCTAATGGTGGTGGTGAGTGTTATATAATATTCAAGCAATAAAAAATGATCTAATAATAATTCTAATTTCTAGAGTATTTATCTCAGAAGAGCAGTGAACAGACTCGTTTAAATTCTCCTAAAAAAGGAAAACCAACCTACAGATCTCCATATAATCATAGTATTTTCAATACCTATGATGATCATAACATGATATCCAATGGTGGTGGTGAGTGTCACATATTATATACAAGCAATACAAAATGATCTAATAATAATTTTAATTCTAATTTCTAGAGTATTTATCTCAAAAGAGCAGTGAACAGACTCAATTTAATTCTCCTAAAAAAGTAAAAGCAACCCATAGATCTCCATATAATCATAGTGTTTTCAATACCGATGATGATCATAACGTGATATCTAACGGTGATAGTGGTGAGTGTTACATATTAAATTCAAACAAAACAAAATGATCTAATAATAATTTTTTTTTTAATGTCTAGAGTATTTATCTCAGAAAAGCAGCAATAAGACCTTTTTGAATTCTCCGAAAAAAGGAAAACCAACCTACAGATCTCCATATAATCATAGCAGTATTTTCAATACCATTGATGATCATAACATGATAGATAATGGTGGTAGGTGAAGCCCTAGCCAAAAAACATCAATCTGTAATAATCATTTCATTCAATTTTTCAGAATATTCATTTACTCAAAAAAGGCGTGAACTAAGTCCAGATAATATGTTTGATTACAATACTATTGATATAAATGCTAGTAAACACAGAATAAATACAATGCATTATAATAACGGCAGAAATTCTCCAGGTATACAATTACAATTGTGTTATAATTAGTTCTTTATCAGTTTTGTATAAAATTTGTTATTTTTGTTTTATTTAGAATTTATTTTTGAAACTGGTAAACGTACCAACTCTAAACTACACCCTCTAAAAAATCAACACACTGTAGCTTCTAACTCTCCCAAAAAACGATTTTCGTCTCAACAAATGCTGAATAGTCTACCACCTGGTAAATTTATAAATTGATCATTATATTGATAACAACATAATATTATGTATATATTATATATATTTATTTTATTAGTATTTGAACAACTTAATCTTATACAATAACGTGAAACAAAAAGCAAATATCCTTTTTAAGTTATAGCTTTAATAATAGAGACAATTAAAAATGAAAAAAAGTGATTGAAAAGTTAAGAGAAATAGTACTAAAAGTATTATGTTTTATTATGATAATAAATGATCAACATGTAAAACGTTATTACATAAGCATAATATACATTACTTTAAGCTATTTTTTGTATACATATTTAGTTTTTTATACATAAAATATAAAAATATATAATACATCAAGCGTGCTTATACATATATGTATTAATACATTTTATTAATGATAATTAATGCCTAGAAATAAGTAATAACCAAGTAGGTAGTATATTTATACATTTTTATTTAATTATACTTAGATGTTTGTTTGAGAAAACTTTTGGCCAATCAAGTTGTCATGAAAATTGAATTGAAATCCATCAATGAACAATTAAAGAAAATAACTGCGTTTAAGGATAATCACTTGGATATCGAAAAAGAAGACTTCTCCAATTTAGACTGTTTATTTCCTTTAGAAAGTGAGAATGATCTAATAAACATTGAAAATCAAATTCAAAGTACTCCAACTTATAGAAAAAAATTGGTTAGTAAGCACTTCTTTTGTATTATTTGGTAAATTCATTAACAATAGCTGCTAATATATTTCTCAGGTAAAAGAATTATCCTTGTCTGGAGGATCGAAAGTAAAAATTATACTAGCAAGAATTTTAAACAAACTATTCAAAGATGAACTGCTTCAAAATTACTCCTACTTTGGCAGGAACAAAAAAAAAAAGAAATTTTCCAGCCTCTCAATATGCAGCGTAATTCATGGTTAGTATACTAAATTTTTATAAATAACTTATAATTATATAATACTAGTTATATGAGCTCACTATAATGTTTCATTAAATATTTGGTGATTGTATGAACCCATAATTATTGTTTGGTAGTTTCTGAAAGCTGCAGTTAATTTTTAAACAATAGCCTAAAAATTTTCTGGTAGTTTAGGCCAAAAAATAATAAATTGCAAATTGGGGTAGCTCATTGAAAAAAAAAGTGTTTGTTTTGGAAATTGTTATATTCACCGTATGGCTTGCAGCTTACATATCAATATATATAATAATAATATGTTTGAAAATAACTCATTTTAATTTGTCCATCTTCTAGAAGACAATAGCTTTTGTCCTCACTATAACTTTATAACTCTTGTAATCTGTTCTTCAATGTATTTTACTTGCCAATCATTTGAGGCACTATTTTTTGTATTTAATCTAAACATAATTTGTTTGTCTGTCCATTGTTTCTAGTGAACTACTAGTTCAAATTTTGATTTTGATACACTAACATACATAAATAATATTTGAAAAGTGTAAGTGTTACATGAATACATTTTTTTTCATTGATTGTTATCAGATGCAGTTCGACGCGTACACGATTTTAAAGATACCAGTACAACAGACATTGAGACCAGAATCGGCAATCATCTTATTCATGCACCATTTCGTTTAAAAAAACCATAACAATTCATTTTTCATAATATAGTGATGATCTTATGTAATATTTACATATTTATATGTAAAATAAATAAAATATTTGATTTAAATGATGCGTACTCTCTTATAATTCCTATTTATTTATTGCCAGAAGCATGTTTAAGGGAGGGGAGGTTCAGGGATTTACCCTCCCCCCTCCTCTATCATTAATACCTCTTGAATACCTACGACTGTTTAATACTTAAGCTATTTTTAGTATATATTATGTATTATTTGTATATTCAATATATATATATATTATATATATATATGTATAATTTTTATATATTTTTTTTAAGTTCCATTTAACCTTATAGTAATATTTTTTTTGATCCTTAACAACTTCCTTGTTAATATTACAGAAATGTTATTCTAAGATTGATGATGTCTTAAAGGAATATGATCTTCAGATTTACATGTTAACATTGAGTAGACATTCAATTCTGATGTTAATTTAACATTAGAATTTAGACCAAATATCAACGAGAACACCTTGCATGAACATTTTAGGAAGGTTGGTTTAATAGAATTTTAACTTAATAACTACATTAAGATAATGTCTAACATTAATTCATGTACACTTGTACAACATTTTAGTAACATAGTATTGCTATGTGGGTAGTATTGTATATTAACTATCTCTTATATCAAAATTTAATAATATTTTAAAACTAGCATTCAAAATTAAAATATAAACTCTTATGATTATAGTCATTATTATCATTTACTGAAAGGTTTTACAAAACTACATTCAATGAAACTTGTTTTTTTAATTATTTCATACTGTGTCACATAATAACTGAATCTACTACCTATTATAAAAT
>NW_019101746.1:3443-5506 GCF_001856785.1 Myzus persicae | reverse complement strand
TTGATCGTTTAATTTTTGTATTTAGCATAATAATATGTAACTTTGTCAATATTTAAAACATAATAATTATTAATCATATTTTTTTACCGCAACTAGGATTTTTATTTATTTTGATATTTTACCTGTTTTGATCCCGACCGCAACTCGAATTTTTTTTTTTACCTCTTATAATCGCAACCGCAACTCGGTATCAACCGATTTTTTATCGCTAATATCAAATCTACAAATCCGTGGTTCTCATTGAAAATTTGTTATTTAATTCATACCTTCATGTGTAAACACTAATAAATAAAAAATAATTATACTGTAGTATTTACTTGCATTTTTATTTAAAATAAATGTTTTAACTACCTATGTAAAGTTTGTATCTTTATATTTTTAATCATCAGTGGTACGCGACTGATCGATAATATAATACGGTGATGGTACGCGAAAAAAAAGTTATTTCATTTTTATTTTTACAATAAATAAAAATAATTTGAAAAATCTAAATAGTTTAATATACCCAGTTGCTCACCAAAACTGATTATGCGTTAATTTCGCAATAAAACAACTGCATAGCCACGTCACATGCTTATTCAACATGTACGGTGTAGTAGTATGTCGCTTAACAACCAAAGGTGGTGAGGAAATGTGCACAACACCTTCACCCTACATTGCGAACTTAAAGTTACGATGGATAAACTATATGAACAGAGTGATTATTTGAACTCTGGACATCTAGTACCCATGAATAATCATCAAATATCAAAAAAATATTTATTTATATCGAAAAATGTTGACATTTTTAAAGTAATTATAGAACAATAATATGAAAAAAAAAATGTATTTCTTACTACTTTGCAACGTTCTCATAGAATAATTCAATAACTTTTTTATATACTAAGCTTATTTTGTTATTTTTATCTAACAAAAATGTTTGCCAAATGTTCATATTAAATATTAGTATTTACTACTTACTAGTAACTAAGAATATATATAATTTTCAAAATAATTCGGTACTTTTTGTACTTTCTATCGATTTATGAATGTTTTTTTGATACAATTTTTATTTTTTTATAAAAACTTAAATAATTATTACAAGGTTCCTTATTATAGTACCTGGAAGTCATCTAGTTTACCAAATAGTGTCATGTATGGTACCTATACATATACGAGGGTAATTTATTGACAAAACCAAATTTACATATCAAATAAAAACAACACCCGAGGTCGTATTGCCGCCACAGTTCTTCCACTGCTCGACGGCATATCGTCATGATCATAAACTATCCGGCCAAGAGAACAAAGAATGCGTAAAAAAAAAATGCACAAAAACTGCAGATCGAAAAAAAAAACCATATCGCATTTGTTGACGCGTATATTACCATGTTTTATCGAACAGCGACCGCCGTCACATCAGTCACTATTAATTCGGTGAGGTTTGTGCATTAAACGCGCGATAGTCGACACGGCTAGAGAGGGCGGCGGGATGATTCGAGAGAGCCGGAAGTAATGGGACGAGAGACAGAGAGACAGAGAGACAGAGAGACAGAGAGATCGAGAGAAAGAGAGATGGAGAGAATGAGAAAGAGAGAGAGAGACAGAGACAGAGAGAAGAGAGTGAGAAGGTGAGAGATGAAGCCATGGGAGAGGTGGCCCTGATGACAGTTTCCATTACTGTCGGTATATATTATATATTATAATGCGTGCGAGTGTATATAATATATTTACCTGCGGGTTAAGTGCTCGCGCGCGCGATGTTAACGACGAGATATACATATATATATATATATATGCATAATATATATGTATAATTTATCATATCGCATCATGTATATATACTATATAGGTACGTAAATATATCATTAAAGTCCCCTACCTCGTTCTAAGTGATCATCGCGTGGAGCGGGCGACGGGTGTTTTAAATTTATTTAGCCGACGACGCGGACGAGACGTCAACCGCGGTCGCTCGCTGTATTTAAATGATGAAATAATATACTCGCGGTGGCGGTGCCAGCCCCTGTGACTGTGAACCGCTCTGTAAAGTAAAAAGCCGTGTTTTCGCAACCGCGGTTACCCCC
>NW_019101746.1:0-1310 GCF_001856785.1 Myzus persicae | reverse complement strand
ATATAAAATATTTATTTTGGCGCAAATGATATGTCATTTTTAACAGTTAACAGTTAAGTTAATGAAAAGCCAAAAGTAACTAGTTAAGTTAAAAAGTTAATATAAAATTAACTTATTAACTTAACTTTAACTTTTTAACTCGTTAATGCCCAGCCTTGCATTTTTGCACCTTTGGCGCTTATGTCATATAGCCTAATTTTCGTGTGCGCAAACCAGTTGTACATTTAGGATAACCGTGTGCGCAAATGAGTTCCGATTTTTCAGGTAAAAATTATAAAATGTGCGCAAACAAGTTGCATCCGTATTCATATGACATAAGCGGAAATGAGAAGGACCGCGGAAGCAGTGGGTCGCCCCGGGGGAGCTATTATCGCATGCCCTCCCCCGTCTCCTTCTCACCCCATCGTACTAAATCTCACCCCCTCCCTTTCTCTTTTGCTCACTCTCTCTTCCTTCGCAGTCTTTAAAGGGCGGGAGACTGCTGCATGCAGCGTATCCTTTGCGTATTCGTCAGGGGAGGGATTCGGGCTTTATCGCTACAATAAACATATTTTTCCCGTTGCCCCCGGGCCGGAGGCGCACACAATAAAAGTCGTCGGTGGATAGCACCCCCCCCCCCCTCGGAATCCCGCTCCGTTTACCAACGCCGCGTGCCCCTCTCGCTTTCGCCCTAATCAACATTTACGGCGTCCATTAACCGAGTTTTTCATTACTTTTACACGAGCTTTTCCGAGGCCGCAACACAGCCCCCTCACCACCTTCCTGCACCGATGCTTCACCCTCCGTCGTTCCCTCACCCAGTCATCGGCCGCCGCCGCATTCGCGTGTATTATGTATTTTAATGGTTGGCGATTTTCAGACGGTGTTTTAAGCGTTAAGCGCGTTTTGTTATTATGATTATAATATTATTACACGCGTTAGGCGTTCGTGTAGCTGTAATAGTTCAAAAAAATAAATCATGACCTACCTACCGCATCCCTGCAACGTTTACATTTCACTATATATAAGGTCATTGTGCAGCGGAGACTCTGAATCTGTGTGCTGCAGTGGGAAAATTTATTTGTTGGTATAATAGATACAGCATGTTTATCTCTATTTTATTTTTATATTTAAATAAAACCTATTAAACTTAAAAAAAACATTTGATTATAATTGTCAGTTATTCAATACTGAATCATATCATCTGTGCAGTCTCTTCTGTTAATTATTTTTCACTACCTCGTCCATGTTAATTACAGATTGAACATAATATAGGTACAGGGGGATGAGGTGACCGAGTGGTCTGACGCGTCCGCTGCGACGCAGCCGGT
>NW_019101745.1:0-5793 GCF_001856785.1 Myzus persicae | reverse complement strand
ACTTTACCGTCCACGAATGAGAAGTATTTCTAGGAAGTATCGGATATTCGCACAGGTCCCAAGTTCTGAACGCACACGACAGTGTTCTATGTGAATCTATTACTTTTATCAGTCTTAATTTTTCTTTATCACTGACTTTGATAATAGGCATCTTCCAAGTCACCTTAGTAAGTTCAATTTTAATTTTTTTATTTTTATCAACGGCTGAGGATGCGCCATCACCAACAACATGTATCGCATCAAGGTCGGTAGATGCACGATTTAAAATCAGTTGCTGATTACAATTAAGTAATATTTTTTTATAGTCTTCACAGAATCCGAATAAATGTTTTAGAGGGATACACCCGGTAAATACATCGTTGGGCATACAATTTTTATTATCTTCACTATCCATGGCCGAGTCCCAAGCAGCGCTCTCTAGAGTATTCAAATCGTTTGGAGAATACGAACAGTATGCTTTCAAGCAAGACGAAACTCCGGGTGATTTTAATTTCTGTATTTCTATTCCGTTTATTTCATATCGCATTTCTGAGAATAAAAATGCCAATCCGTTATTTGAAAAACGAACATCTCCAACAGCATCGGTTGGCTTATTTACTTTTCCCTCGATGTAAATATAACTTTCACACGGTAAAGTGTACGAATCCATATTTAAAATACTTATCCTTATTTCATCATTATTTGATAAAGACATGTTAGAGTACGGAGTGAACGAATGATAATTCATCTGCGTTATTTTACACTCATCGACATAGTCGGCCGTAACGTCTAAATACGTGTCATCCATAATTATACTTGCAGCGATCGGAGAAAATTTAAATTATTTTTAGTGAGCTTGGACTTGTTTTTTTTCGGTTTAGAAATAGTTTTTTTCGATTTTGACATAGATGTTGACTTCTTAACGGCAGGTGGTAAACTGGCAGGTTTTTTGATTGTAGCTCTTTTTATATTAATGTTAAATTTGAGCGCCATATCCACGCGTGATTTGTAGACGGACTGTTATTGGTTCACCGCGAAGATTAATTAGACAGTCGTCTTGATCTTTTAGTACGACAATTACTCTACTTATAGATCTCGTGTTGAGACCGTAAAAAACTGGGTGTCTAGGTACCTCAACGATTTTATACCCAGCAGGCACATTGGGGTAAAGCTCATGTATAGTCTGGCTCGGCGCTCCGTCACAGAATGAGCCGGTGATTAAATTACACTCTACTTTTATACAGTTTATTTTCATTATGTTGACAATATTTTCAGATTCATGAGTAGCACCAGTAGTGTATTGTACATTTCTAAAACCTAGCAATTTCGCTATGCTATTCTTGACTCCTAAATCAACATCATGGCTGCACGATATCGTACACTTTAATGTTCTGCTGTTTGCTTTTAATTCAAACATAGTGACATAGTCGGGCATAATTTTTTGAATAATAGACTCTAACTGATTCAACTCATATGTTCCTGTAGGTATAATTACGTACTCATTTTCATTGATTAAATTACGAAAGGCAATAGTATTACAGCCAGGTTCTATGTTTGGTATAGAATTATTTGTCTGTAAACTCAAAAGACATATCTGTGCACAGTGTGCAGTATTTTCTACTTCCAACGGTGGAAAGATCTCGCATGACAGCTCACTAGAGTTTCCGTTTAACGTTAATGTGAACATGATAAAAATTTTAAACACAAATGTCCGCAGTTTGTAGTATTATAATTTTGCTCCCTGCTGTAATTGAAATGTATGTCACATCCGCGAAAATATTGTTGTACTTCAAGTGGGGGTGGTATATTTCCAAAACTGTCGTAATATTCAACTTGATTTCCGATTTTTTTATACGCTACCCAATGCGTTCCTGTACCGTTTTCCGTGTCCAAGTTAATAATCGCTGATTCTTGGCGTTTAGGACTTGTAGATAACCTATCTCTGGTAAACACGCCGATGAAATGAGGTATTTTCATTAAACGAGCGATTTTTATAAGTTCGAAATCGTACAACGCTCTCCTGGGTAACGTAGATATTAGTTTTTTTTAGTTTTGACATCCCCTCCACTTTTAAATGGTGCGAGATGTAAACCGGAACCAATTTTGTATGAGTTGCCTTTATATGGTGTTAGATATAAACCTTTGCCTAAATGTGATGGTGTGTGTCTATTAAATTCATTAGCCATTTTCACAACGTTGGCAACACCACCAGTTAAGGCTCCCAGAGCTGACAAACCGGCGAAAATCGGTATGAGTGGTAACAAGCCGCCTTTTTTCGGGATTGTTATTGTTCGTGGAACTTTAGTCTTCTTAATTTTAAATGTTTTTCGCGCGACAGCTACACATTTTTTAGTTAATTTCATCAAGTTTTTTTCACCGATATTTTTCTTCATAACGTTTTTACTTGCTTTAAGTGCTGCTTTAAACCCACAACCTCCGCCTATTTTACGTTTTGTCTTCATAGCGGTAGTCACACCCCAAGCCACAGCTTTTTCTTTTAAACTAGAATCTTTTGACTTGAACCTATCCCAGGCTCGCTGCTCTAATATATAATCGGCTTTGTTTCGATCTGCGATAGAGTTGCTATGTTCGTATGCAATATCGTGATCTCTACAAGCAGAGTCCAGAGGGTTTATACCTTTATCACCATGTGCTAATCGTTTTTTTAAATTTGTACCAGGTCCACAGTATTGATAACCTAGAATATAAAATTATTATTGTATATTATAATATTATAAGGTTTATATATATATATATATATATATAATACCAGGTACGTGAAGCTCGATTGGTAATTTGTTTATAAGCGTGTTGATAAGTCCACTGCCCTTATTCTTGTTGCTTCTTCGAGCGAGTGACATTGTGTACTGATTGATTTATCATAGTTGCTCAGTTATTTATATAAAAAAATGAAGTTCATCAAACAAGAAATAAAACTAACAGTTGAAAACGTGGACCCGCCTACATCGGATCAAAAACACAGACACGGAGCGCTTCTACCAAATACGATACGCGCGCTTATCGTGGGCCCTTCTGGCTGCGGAAAAACAAATTTAATTTACACATTATTAACCAATATAAACGGAATACGATTTCAAAACGTATACATATATTCGAAAACATTGGATCAGCCTAAATATAAAATGCTCAGCGATATATTATCAGACATTGATGGAATACAATTATTCACGTTCTACGAAAATGAAAAAGTTATAGCACCTGAAGAAGCTTTGCCAAACTCTGTATTTATTTTTGACGATATTATTTCTGAAAACCAAAATATTGCAAGAACTTACTTTTCCAGAGCTAGACATAATTTAATAGACGTTTGCTACCTGGCTCAGAGTTATTCAAAAGTGCCAAAACAACTTTTGCGTGATAACGCTAATTTTATTGTGTTATTTAAACAAGACGAAACTAATTTAAAGCATGTATACAATTGTTTATCTTTTATACATGGTACCCCAGCAGCTTCTTTATAAGACGTAACAAAATCAGCTAGTTCAAAATCAGAGCAGATCACTTGATGTGCTTTTTGAAGTTCTTCGTCACTTACAGCATCACTTACTTTTTCTAAAACTTTCAATGGAAGCCATTCGGATGAATCAAGACGGGTGTTGAGGTAATTAACAATATGTTCAATTACATCGTTTCGTATTGCGAGAAACNTGCGAGAAACGAACGTTTATCAGATACATATAGATTATGTTTCTTTCTTCTCGATTGTTGACTTTTATCAAATAATTCAATGTTATGCAGTTTAATAATATTTTTTTCAAATTCTGAATTATGGGTTATAATTGTATTTTTGTTGAACACATATTCCCATCCACCCAATAAAGGGCTCACTTTTAAATTTTCAATCATTTGGACAACTGTATTTTTTTTTGTTTCTATATCAAATATTAATACATCATCCGTTTGAATTTGCTTTTGAAATCTACCATAAAGATAACCGAGGTCTGTCAAAAAACAAAGCAACATCATCTTGTCATAATCTGTCAATATTTTATAAAATCCTTCAGATTTAACATCATTATCTTCTGATTTCTTTTTTAAAAAATATTTAACTAAAATACGCCAATTTTTTTAAATTCCTAGAAGTAAATTGTATTTAAATTCAGTCCATCTCACTTCAAAATATTTTGGCAACTGGGTAAAACTCATACCTTCATTATTTGCTATATCTTTCAATTCTTTGGTTCTGAGACCAGATTGATGAAAGTATGAAGATATACCCGAACATGCAACAATAAGTTTATGCACTTCAATTACATTAGATGTTAGTTGCCCCCATGCTAAGGCACTTCTATGTACAGCACACCACATTTTTAATAATGGTCCTTGGATATTATTAGAACATCTATTTGAATTTATTAACGCCCACAGTCCATTTTTTTGTCCAATATTAACACTTGCTCCATCCGTTGCAATTGAAGACAAAATGGATAAAAAATCTTCAAATGACATTAACTTTTGTATTAAAGATTTAATTACTTCATAATATCCTATTTCTCCTTTTTGAATAGTTTCTTTAAAACCTATAAATACTAGTTCAGAATCTCCATTTGTAGTTATTATTTTAGCCAATACATGAATGTTGTCAACCTGTGTTCTATCAACAGACCCATCAACTCTTAGTGATATAGCTAGTGCAGTCTTCAGCTTATTCATTAACAATGGCTTGTCTGTTTCAACTATTGAGTTCAATAATTCATTATGTGTTGTTGGATTAATGTATTGTAAATCACCTTCTTTAATATCAATTTTTTTTGGTGGTTCTAATAAATTTAATTGACTTTTTTTAATTTGCACAACTTCTCTTGATGGCCAAGACCAAGCACTGAGAGTTCCTCTTTTAGCATCATTAAATACTTCAATCATGAATTTCCCAATTTTGAGAGCTAATTTTTCATTTTGTTTTGAAACAAGTTTATTTAAAGGAGCATTAATATTAATTTCAGATGTTGATAGATTTTTCATATTTTCTACTTTTATACATTCTTTATGTTCAATAGAGCCTAAATGATTTATTAAAATTTCATTTCTTGGAATTGTACCTAACTCAGTACAAATAGGTGGCAAATGATTTTTTTTGTTTAGTATGTAATAAAACAGTAGATTTATGCTTAACACAAATAGAACATCTAACCATTGTACGACCTTTTTCTTTTTTTACTTTTTCATAATAAGGATCCCATTTAATTTTGTTTCTATTTTCTTTGGTTGTTTTAACTATTTCAGTACAACTATCTACAGCAACATTTATTTCTACTTCTTTTATTTCAGTAACACCAACTGTTGAAAAGTTAAAAATTAAACTATGTTTAAATTAATTTGAAAACCTGGATGTTAGAATAATTAAAAAAATAAAATATTGATAGGTAATTGAATTAAAAATGGTTATTAAATGTTTATGTTTAACAATAATAATATAGTTATTGGCATTATTGTACTTATGAATAATACAATATAAATTCATAAATAATAGGTATACAATTTTATTTTTATTTGATTACCTCTCTGTATTGTGTTAATTTGTTAAATTTAATTTGTTCATACTTATTTAACCAAAAATGAATAAATGAATATAATAATCACAGGCTATACTGAATATTGATATTCTATCATATGAAATACCAACAAATAAAACAAATTATAACAATTGTATTTTATTATTCACATACATATTTATACATATTTCCCAATTAATATTAATGTTTTCTTAAAAAGAAATAAAAACCAAACTATCAGAATCATATTATTATTATTGTTATTTAATATTTTATAATATAATATATATATTATAGTCAC
>NW_019101744.1:0-5562 GCF_001856785.1 Myzus persicae | reverse complement strand
ACAGTATGTTTTTACATAGAATAACAATTCTTCTTTAATAAATTGAGTGTCGCCCAGTCTTTAAAAATACAGTCAACTAGGCGACAAATAATCTTCACTGGGCGACATTTGTGTCGCCCAGTTTACTAGCTTAAAAAATGCACTGGGCAGACAACATTCAATGGTAATATGTTATGCTGATCTGGAAGTTCGTGTTGAATGCCAGCTGGACGGTCTCTCATGGACGCAGGTGCTCTCGGTACAACAGGAGGAATCGGTACGAACTGCAATTAAAATGCACAGTTATTAAGAATATAATGTTATAAATGTTTATTTTAATTTTTAATAAGATGTATTTACTTACTTCTTCATTGACGTCTGGTAGTAAACCGTCAAGTGCATCCCTCAATTCAAATTCTGCCTCTGCGTCAGCAGGAAGTAAATCCACATACTCAATGTCATCTTGTACCACTTCCTCTGGTAGCATTTCTTCTTCAGCTAGGTGCATCATTACTTCTTCCACTTGGACTTCGACAACTTCTATCTCCATCCCGTTGTTACCGGGGATTGCCACTTCCGCTTCCAGTTGACCGCCTGGTGCCGCAATCTCAAGAAGTGGTTGAACTACCTACAGTATCAAAGGAAGTCCGTTGTAATGAGTGTATAATAACAATCTCAAATATTATCAGCTTAAATATTCAACGAATGTGTTTTATGTGTTATTATTATGATGATATTTAACTGCATATCAATGACATGTGATTTAATAAGCATATAAAAATCAGCTCACCAATAGGGAATGTAATAAGTACAACACTTTTGTAATTAAATAAATTAAAAACTGTGCATATAGAGTATGGTGCAATCAATTAGTTAGTAAAATTTAAGGTCCGTGTAATGGTGAATTACACTAAAGAATGAATAAAGTTGAATAGTAGCATCTCAAATGTTATAAGATTATAAGCATTCAACATATGTGTCATATGTGATATTATAATGTTTGACTACATATCAATAACATGTGACTTAATATAAGCATATACAAATTGCTCACCGATAGGGAATGTGATAAGTACAGCACATTTTGAATAAATAAAAAACAGCGTGGAGAGCATATTATAATCAATTAGTTAGTAACATTTAAACTACACGTTATAGTGAATTGCATTGCAGACCGAATAAAGGTCAATAGCAGCAATTGTTGAATATTTATAGCTGTAATAATGTAAGTAATTATTTTACATAAATAAAATGAATTGTAGCCTAGAGAATGTATCCCTTCTGATAATAATGAAAACAATACATTTAAGATACACATAGAGGTGGTGTATAAAGTGTATAAGTGTGAAAAGAACAAAAGTATTATTATGATTATTTCAATTAAATTATTAGAAAAAATACTTTATTATATTTGAATAATAATATGAATTGAACAATTGGTATTTCAATGTAAAGTAATTTAATCAATTGTGTCTATAAGCATGACATTATATGTTAATAAATAAATGACACCATATGGCATTATGTAATAATAATTATTAACTTAATGCAACTGCTACAGTCTAAGTTGGGTTTATGCGTGGTTTGGTGTAGTATTGTAACAGTGTCATTGGAATACCTAATAAAAATAGCCATTATACACTCACTGAATATGGCACCGCTCTTGATGTTGTCTTTCTCCTTCATAATCACGACCTAGTACGAAATGTCTCGAGCACACATTTGAGTTGGCCAAAATCTGATGTGCATTTATACCACAGTTCTAGACAAACAACACCCACTGACGTCTGCTGCGGTCATTCGGTGGAAACCTAATTTAACCATTACATTATGAGTAGTTTTAGTGTAAGTCTAGTATGAATTGTTAATAAATTTATTGTAACCTGTGCAACGAAACTCCATCAACACCATCGACGTTTCCGCAGATCACACACAATCTAACCATGGTGATGTGCCTTAATTTTGACATTTTAAAGAAAATAATATGTAATAGCATCATATTGTAAACGTAATTAATATTATATGTTAAATAGCATCTGTATTTTTATTCTTAAAAATATGTAGGCTAAATAGTGAATAATAAGCGTAATAATATGTATATTTTACGAATACACGAGTACATGACACTCAGCGTCGTTATAACGTTATTATTAATCACTATTGTTATCACTCATCAGTGCCCGATGACACGGCAACACGGGAATTCCATGAGTTTTGTGTTATATTTAGAAAAAGTGCGTATACGGTACACATCTAATGATGGTACATAAAATATACACAGAAAACAATGTTTAAAAAATTCTCCTGACTTACAAAACTAACCTAACCTGACTTACAAAACAAAGCGTACGAAGAGAATCCAAAAAAATATCGCGGTGAAAAAGTGCGCCGTACGTAACGGGAATGTGTTTCAACAACTACCGACCGATGATCTCGGGAAAGAACGTAGTAATGACATCACACATTGAAATGCAATTAAAAAAACACGACACCTTCGAGACACCAAGTTAGGATTTTGAGGGAGTACGCTCGGGAAACAATACATGTCGCTTTTTAAATCAGATGTAATTTAATAATTGGGTGACTGTGATGATGTATAAGTACACGGGGTGAACAATTAAGCTTTTAAATAATAAAAAAAAGAATAGTACTCACCAGTCTACAAAACGCCAAACGTAGTAAAAAAAAAAGGAAGGAAAAAAAAGGTAAGAAAAAAAAGAGTGCAAATTTGTATAGTAGTAAACGCAATTACTAAAAACGAACGTTTCGCACAGACGCTCGGCGAAGAAAGTCACCCGAAGTCGGAGCGGAGAGCTGACCCAGGTCCATTGCGCTCTTCGTCCTCTACTCCGCCACCACATGTCAGCGGTTGCGGTATTACCAAAAGTTGCCCATCTAATTTAATTTGTTTTCAATAAGCTTTTTTTCAATGGTCAACGATTTTGACAGACCCTCGGTATTGGTAATGACATCGGTAAATACGTAAAATTCAAGGCAATACTAAACGGTGGAATGAATTCTATATTTATTTGCCATCGACCAGTGGAAGTGAGTACACGTATCTATTATATTTTTCACTTTTTTTTTTGTTTTTTTGACAACTTGACTAATGTTAGTTTTTCGTTGTAGAATGTTTCAGTTTACAAATTGTTCGGTGACGGTGGCTGCAAGCCCCTTCACCAATAAACCGTATGCAATTGTAGCACCAAAAAGTATGTTTAAATATTGTCCATTGTCATTACGTGTACAGTGTGTCTCGTTTTAAGTGTACCACTAAATAACTCAGCTCGATAATCTTAGATTGAAATACGGTTTGCTGCAATAGCTAAGGGGTACTGAAGTACACATTTAAGGACAAATTTCAAATTTTCAACTCTTGTAGTATGCTCATGCGCAATACAAATTTTTTTTTTAAATTGCAACACCTATTTTTGTCAATGGATATGGATAGATTATTTATTCTTAGTAATTTTGATCCGTTGACCATAGTTGTAAACCTAAAATTGAATGAGTTACAGGTTTTTGACATTTTAAAATAATTAAATTTTTTCGATGGATCAAAATTACTCAGAAAAAACTAATCCATCCATATCCGGTGACAAAAATAGGTGTTGCAATTTAAAAAAAAAATTATATTGCGCATGCACATACTACAAGAGTTTGAAATTTGAAATTTTGAAATTTCTCCTTAAATGTGTACTTCAGTACCCCTTAGCTATTGCAGCAAACCGTATTTCAATCTAAGATTATCGGGCTGAGATATTTAGTGGTACATTTAAAACGGGACACACTGTATGCAATGATAAATATAGTAATGTTGTCCGCTTTTCTTTTTCAGGGTGTTACAATTGCAGAAAAACGGGGCACTTGGCCCGCCATTGTAAGTGTATTTTGTGTATATTATATATATTATATCTATGATCGTAAGTAATGCATCTAAAATATTATTTACTATTATGCAAGCAGAAAACAAAATGTTCAGAGGGGCTTGTCCCCTCCCCGGCGGCGTGACCGGTTACCAGTAGCCAGGCGGGACTCGGCCCCCCCGATATTGACCCAAAGTCTGGCCACGATGACCGTGAAAGTGAGTAATATTACAATTTTTTATATATATATAATATTATGTAATATTCATCTTAGTTATAAATGTTGTTAAATACATTGTTTATAGGATGACGGCTTTACGGGATTTGGTAAGCTATAAAAAGTTACTGTGGGCTAATTTTTGAGTCCTTTTTATTTTCTAATTCTTATTTGTTTTTGTATATATTTTCAGAATGAATAAAATAAAATAATATATATATATATATATATATCAACAATAATTTATAAGTGTTTTTTTTTTTTACATAACCTAACTTATATTGCAACACATATATAACAGATGTTATCATAACTAAAGACAACATTAATTGTTAACCAATGGCTTATTGTAGGTAAGGGTAGCCTAAAAGTATAGATTGCAATAAAATAAGTAAGAAAAAAATTGAAACTTTTCAAATGTAGTTGACTAATAAAACATGGGTATCAATGAATTTTATTATATTTTTTTAATATCACACATTAAACTCAATACAATTAAAATTATAATAATAAGTAAAAATGATATAAAGTATAGTATATAAATGATATGTATAATACATTTTTGCATGCCAACTACATAAGAATGATGACAAATAATACAATATTTTAAGGATAGTTACATCATTTGAGGAAGCAAATTTATATATATATATATAAATATTATATAATAATATATCACATTATCATATCACATGTATATGTAGTATTCTTGTTTTGAAATTTGTTTGAAAAATTGCAAAAAATTAATACGTGTAACCCAATGTTAAGGTTGGTACAGGTATACGGTATGTAATTATATTATAATAGTAAGTAATTAATAAATTCCTATAGTAAGTAATTATATTATACATAACATGTATGTTTTAAGAAATTGAAATGTATTGAATTTATTGTAGTCTTTTCATGTTTACTTATTATTACTTACATTAATATGTACGTAACGACATTGTCTTAAACAATCAACACTCCTACTAAAACTCTTAGCTTTAATAGTTTAATGTTATGCAATACTCATGCAAAATGTCCATCTAATCCGTGCATTCAAACAACTCATATTTTTAATATTATTGAAATGCTGATTAAACGGCCGGAATCGACTTACACGGGCAGCCAGTAATAACATTTACAATCTATTTAAGCGAACATGGCATTTTAGAAGAAAGGTTTAAAACGATGATATGAAAACAATTATTATGTACTAGAAGAAAAAATTGAAAAAAAGTTTTTTGCATCTTTGAATCTCGAGCACTCGAACCCCATTTCTGAATTTTGCGTTTTACATATAATATATATATATATTACACACGGAAATATCACAATTTTTGTAAAAATCAGACACTTATACGCGTTATTAGCGTATTATTATTAACGTCGATCGTCGACGACGAAAGGGGGATGAGCGAACTCGCGAGAAGCGTTACGATTAGTCGTCATGGAAGAAACGCGGATTGAAGTCAGCGCTCCGCGCGGATCTTACAGCGTTATTAGCGTTTTATTATA
>NW_019101743.1:0-5628 GCF_001856785.1 Myzus persicae | reverse complement strand
GTTGTTCGCCCGCGGAGCTCGTCTACGGTACGACATTGCGATTGCCCGGTGAATTTTTTCATATCTCTACTCCTACGGGTAAGGAACCCCCCGAACTTCTCAGATCTCTCCGTTCCCAAATGCAGTCCCTGCAACCGACGCCTGGCACGAACCACGGATCTCAAACAGTGTACATACCTAGCCAACTGTCTCGTTCCAGCCATGTATTCGTACGCGTCGACGCCAAACGCCCCCCGCTTCAGCCTCGTTATGACGGACCCTACGCCGTTCTGGACCGTCGGGAGAAAACGTTCAAGGTTGAAATGCATTCGAGGCAACCATGGATCTCAGTGGACCGGCTGAAACCCGCTTTCATCCTCAACGACAACCCACCCGCGGACCACACCTACGCAGCCAGCGAAGTGATTCAACCCGCACCTCACAAAAAACGCGTCCGTTTTTGTTTCGTTGGGGTTGAGTAATGTGGCGACGGTTGTCCCACAATACTGTTCCCCAACTACCAACTGTCGCGGGGAAGTCAGTTCGCCTACAGATGCCGTCGCGGTTACACACACACGACCCCTGCTCTTCCCGACGCACGATCCGCCTCGACGCTCGCCGTTTTGTCTAACAATTTGTTTTGTATATTTCTTTTGTAACGTTCGTTTTGTTATTTTTTTCGCCAAAGCGCAAAGCCCTTTTTTATGTCTACCAGTCTATGTTGATTCTTGAGTTAATAAATAAAAAAAAACAAATTTATTATTGTCGACAATTTAAGTTTCTGCTCCTAACCTCCAAACTTTTTTCCAGTTGAGTGTAAATACTTAAATTGCCGCAATAATATGGGCATTATAGATAATGAGACAATTCAATACCTACACTATAGTACCTGTACCATAAACTATATCAGTTGTCAGTCGGTACAACACCATACAACAAGACTACTTCTAATACCTCATTTACATTCAGCCCATTTTCGTGGCAGTAAGCAGGGAAGTGGACATGGAAGTGGGCAGCACGAGTATGTGAACACGTCACTCGCGCTGATCATGCTCCTCGCATTGTCGCTGCCCGTCGCTGCCGTCAAGAGCGGTAAATTGAGCAGTACGAGCAGCAGGTTAACCGGCAGCGCGAGTGCGATTGCGTATTTACATTCTGCTCGATCGATTACCGCCTTTGCATTATCAGCATTATGCATATCAATAACTAAAAAATAATAATAAAAAAACGTGCGTACCTGTTTAATAAACGACTTTCACGTACTTTTCTACTTTCGTGCGTGTGTACATTGACTAACGACATTAAGATGGAGGATGCTGAAATAATTGTAGCCTCGGCACTCTGTCTGCTGAGTTTAAATAACTATGTGAGCATATTACAACATTTAAGAAATAACAATGAAAATAGACACCGTCGTCGTCAGAGAAGATGGTGGATGATATCAATTCATCGTAATAGAACACTGTGAGTACTTGTTGTACTATTGCTAATTTTTTAACCTGTGAAAATATAAAAAAAACGGAGAAGAAGACATATAGCTAAGCACCTCACCCAAATACCCAACAACAATTTTTATCTATTTATTATTTAATATGATCAATTTTTATAATTTTTTTAATTTAGCACCATCCATTACGTGTCCCACTTACCCAATTTTTTAAATTATTTTTTGTTTTTATAGAAATATTATGGATAGTTTTTTCAATGAGATGACTAGTGAGGAATCTGGTGAGTTCACCAATTTTTGCAGAATGTCACTTGCAGACTTCGAATTTCTTCTGGCCAAAATTGAACCAATGATCAAAAAACAAACGAGACTGAGAATACCTATACCATCGAAAATACGATTGGCAATTACCTTACAGTATTTAGCAACAGGGGACAGCTATAGAAGTCTTCACTAATTATTCAAAGTTTCGACACCAGCCATTTCATTAGGTACTTAATTCAACCATTTTTCGGTTTAAAATACTAATTTGTATTTGTAATATTGTTATAAATAAAAGTAACAATATTTAGCACTATGTTACATTCAGTCTCTTACAGTAGTAGTATAATTTTTTGATTAAGCATTAATGCTGATGAATAATAATAAACTTCACTAGTTTCTCTACATATAATTCTAATTAAATAGATCTTTAAATTAAAAAAAAAAAATGATTATCATTTTTGTAGTCTTATATCAATTTTTGTTATATTTTTTTGATGAAACTTTACCATATTAAAATTTAAACATTTATCTAAATGAGTGTTTATTTTTTTAGAGATTGGATTGATTGATTGGAATGATAGTATGGTTTTCAAAAACGATCCCGCTTACTTTGTACAGATTTCTCATTTTACTCCAGAAGTCAAAAATTTAATTTTAGAGCTTGGTCCCTGTCAACCCGTTGGTGAAGATTTGCCTAAAAAAATGTTTCCTAAAGATATAACGAAGGACAAAAGAAGCTTTAAAGAAACATTTTATTTTAGAATTTTACCATTTTCAATTAAATTAGTAGGTTCCATGACTCCTTGCGATACGTTCCTTGACAGCGGTGACACATCACTGGAGATGGAGTAGAATTTTGGTAGTATGGAGATGGTGTTGACGAATAATATGAGTAGGCGCTTGATGGTTGTTCGTCAGGGTAGGGATTATCCAAAAGAAAGACGTCTATTTTGTACATGAGTTGGTCTCGCATTCTTTCCGGATATTTTCTTAACTTTTTAGCTAAAAGTTTTGCGTATACATCGCACTCATCTTCATCTTCCTTCTTTCTTTTTAATACATAGTTCAAAGTATCAAAACTTTCATTAATTTTTTTTTGAGCATCGTCTAAATAGTGGTCCGTATTGATAGGTCTTCTCTTCGAAGCATTGATTCTGCAGGTTGGTGTATTAGTTGTCTTTGGATTTTCTTTGGATGGTGGTGGGGCAGTAATTTTATCACTGGACGGAATCGACAATGTTGACGGAGGTGGCATCAATATTTCACTTTCTAAGGTCTAAAAAATTATTATTGATAATTATTAAATAATATTTAATAATTTTCAAAAAGTTGGTTTAGTAGAAGTCCTATTTTATTTAGGGTGTTATGACACGTGTTTAATATTTGCAATCAGAATTAAGAAATCTGCATTCAATGAAATAATGAATTTAGATAAAAATCCGCGACCTAATTATATTATCATTTTCATTTGATAATCAAATTTTCAATATAATACAGTATAATATATGTATAATAATCACGAAATAGGTATACATAGTGATATAGACTGACTCAATATTTTTTATTTCAGTTACCACAAACACCACAGGAATGGTTAATCATTGAAGAGGGTTTTAGAAGAAAGTTTCCCCATTGTGTTGGGGCTATAGATGGAAAACACATCGTAGTGCAATGTCCAGCCCACAGTGGTTCCGAATTTTATAATTATAAGGGTACATTAGTATCGTACTAATGGCTTTGGTTGATAGCGATTATCGTTTTATTTTTGCCGATATCGTTGGCCAGGGACGCATTAGTGATGGAGGAATTTTGAAAAACACTTTACTTTGGCAAAAAATTGACTCCGATATTATTAATTTACCACCAGATACTCCGTTACCAGGAAGACAAATGAATGTGCCTCATGTATTTCTTGGTGATGGTGCTTTCGCATTACATAAACATGTTATGAAACCTTTTCCTGGTAACCACGATATTGACACGGCTGAACGTACTTTCAATCAAAAACTTTCAAATACTCGCGTTATTGTTGAAAATGTTTTTGGGGTGCTGACATCTGTTTACCGAATTTTTAAGAAACCAATAGAAATCAATATAAATAATGTACCAATTATTACTAAGACTTGTATTTTGCTGCATATTTTTTTGAGAAAAAGTGAATCCTCTCGGAACATTTACACACCTCCGGGAACTTTTGATTACATTACAATGGACGGACAACTTGTTAATGGTACTTGGAGACAAGACCACACCGAATCTTCAGGAATAAGGACAATACCAAATGTGGCTAGACGAACGTCAAGCAATATATCGGAAATTCGATCAGAATTTGCTAATTATTTACATAATTTAAATTAAGTAGGTAATTACTATGTATGAAAAATTACGCACTTATTTTTTGCATTTATGTACTTCACATAATTTGTACTTTTATGTTATTGGTGTAAAATTAATAATATTTTATCTGTATAGTATAATATTAAAATATAATAATATTTTATCACTTATATGTTTACTAAAATAAATATATTTTTACTCACCTCGTCTTCCGTATTTATCGTTTCAACGACTTCAAAATTCGTCCCCAAAAATCTCCCCATAAAATCATACGCAAACCATATTGGCTGAAATACGTCGTCAGTACCCGCTCCAGATCTAATTGACGCTTTTTTTTTTAGTAGAGGCCTAAATGTAGCCATAAGTGACTTTTTTTTAGCTTTTAATTCTTCAATAGGAATATTATTCATGTCCAAACTAATTCTCTTCCATGCATCATGCACTTTATGTTTTAATTTATGGTTTTTATCTTTAGTATCCCACATAGCGCTTTCAGCCTCATACAATTTTAGGAATTTTATTGTTGTTGCATTGCTCCAATCACCTTGCATATTGAAATTCAAACAGACCATTTGAGTAATAAATTAAAAAAAATTTAAAAAAGTTAAATTTAAGTACGTAAGCATAGTTTTTTCTTCTCACGCGTTTGGCGATAACCGATTTACTTATCGAGCAGAATGTAAACACTCAATCGCGCTCGCGCTGCCGGTTGGGTTGCTGCTAGCGCTGCACAATTAGCAGAGCAATGTAAACACTCACTGCCACGATGCTGCCGCTGAAGTATTTTGGGAATTAAATACAGCAGTGCGATAAGCAGCGGCAATGGCTGAATGTAAATCGGGTATAACAATTACCTATATAATATAGTAATTTTAAAATGTCTTTAAAATATGTAAAAAAGTGAAAGAGGTTCAAATATATTAGTTGATGAAGGTTTCATGTACCATTTCAAAAAAATGGAGTACAAAAGAAAATATGGAGATGAGTACGTTTTAAAAATAAATGCCGAGGCCGCGTTCATGTTATTGGTGATATCGATAATGAGAAAATTTCAAAAAAAATTGACCATAACCATGTTCCTGATATTACTCAAATAGAAGTTAAAACTGCAATAAATGAGATGAAATTAAATGCAAAATGTACATCTAATTCCACGCATTCAGTCATTGGAACACTTGCTTCTCAGGTACATACTACAGGGTGATTCTTTTATCAAACAACACTCATTATTTAAAAAAGTATTGACTTTTTTCAAAAAAATTTTTTTCCAAAATTGTAGATTTACGCTGTTCTAGAATTTTATATTTTTTTTATATTTTTCACCCTTATATTAATTAGGCAAACTACTATCAACTTTTGATTTTCAAATGGTAACCTATACTTATAATTTCATAAACTAATAAAGCTATTTTTTTTATGAATTATCACGTTCAAATTTTCATTTTTCGTTAATCTGTTGATGAGATATTGTTCCTCAAAGTTCGGTGGTTTTAGGAGGCGGTTATTGTGTGTAAAGTAAATGTGTTATACCTCGCCAGTAGATACCACAGTTATTAGGGTTTGTAAGCCCCAGGTTTAAAGATATTACATTTTAAAATCAA
>NW_019101742.1:0-9676 GCF_001856785.1 Myzus persicae | reverse complement strand
GCACAACTTGTAGATAATAATACATTTAATTGTAATCTAGGATTAAAAAGGAAAAATAATAATAAACAAATTGATTCAGACGGAAGTGATTCAATACTTCATCGCAATTACTATGTATCGTCTGTGGATTTATAAAAAGCTCCAAAACCTTCTGGTATTTCTATTATTTAGTTTTTTTTAAAAAAAACTAAAAGGCCGTTATTTCTACGTACGGTAAAGTGTTGGTGAGCACCATAACTGATAGAATTTAACCTGTAGAATAACACCACGGTGTAATTATCGCTAACCGATACTATACAACACATTGTAAAAACGGTCCTGGGAATTATAAATTATAATTAATAATATTAAGTAATTCTCTGATGAATCATGACTCAGTCAAAAGGCTTTTATACGATTAAAACAATAAAATAAAAATAATAATAAAAACATAATGTTATAAAACTTGTTTAATTTGTCTAAATTTATTAATGTTAATGTTTATTTATTTTAAAGCTATTAATAATTACTACAACTGAATTTGCTTTTTAGGCTTATTTGATATATGCAGCAGTAAAGAAACTCACCTGATATAGTGGAGCAATCAGAAATAAATTTTGATGAAGACAATTCTGAACAAAATACTGGTAAACTTAATTATAATAATATTCTTATGCTATAAAGTAGTGTCCCAAAATGTAAAACAGAATTTAACAAATATAAATCCAACATCTATATCAAGCTATAATAATATGATGGATAAAATGCAATGTATCAGTCACTTATTAATGAAAGGTAATAAAAATGATTAAATTAATAGAATCAATAAATCTCCTGGACCTTATTTATTTTTGTATAAGAATGTAACTTGTATGCAATGAAAATGAATTCAAATGTTTTCACTTTATTTGAATTATACAGTACCTATATTATATATATTATATACCTTCAATTTTAGTGTAAATTTAATATAGTATAATAATAATCATATTATATTATTATAATTTTTTTGATAATTTTATAGTTATAAATATAATATTTTTTTAAATAGCATGATATATACATATTTCAGTCTAGGCACTTTTTCAATTTAGCAAATTTTGATGAGAATAAATATTTTAAATTTTATAAATTTGTCATTTTTATTATTAAATATATTAAAAAAATATTAAAAATATGCTTTGAGTGATGCAAAGTAAACTTGTATAACAATTCAAATATCACATTTTTAAATAAAACAACTAGAAACACCCTTTTTGTCAGGCATATAGCTATTTTTCCTATGTTCCATATATGTTAGACAAAGACAGAAAATCACCGCTTCCAATCCCCTTAAATACATTTCCACTCTGTTTAAAATTCAAAAAAATTGTAAATTGTTGTATTTACAGTGTTTAATCAAATGGTTTCCCGTCAAAAAGATATAAATCTTATAAAAATTGATGTGATGAAAAATCAAAATTTAATAGCAGAAGTAAATGACAGACAAAATCATCAAACAACTCGAAATCAAACTGTTGAAAATATAACTAGGTCAAATTTAAAAATACCGTTAGAGACTATGGAACAACTTGACAGTCTTGAAGCAGATGAAGAACTAAAACAAATCTTTGTATGTTTTTTTTTATTATTATTATTTTACTATAATATAAAGTATATCTTTCTTTCTCCTATAAATAGGCTAATGTTATTCGCAGAAATGGAAAGTCATTTGACTCAAAAAGAACAACATATCAAATTATGAAGATTGTTTTTGAAAATCGCTTGGCCGAGGGATTGGATATGAAAGGAAGAGGAGAGAAGCGAGCATTATTAAAAATGGAAATTTGTACAATAATAATAGGTATGATACTAAAGTAAAAAAATTATGTTAAAACTATACAGTAGAAAATCAATAATTTTAATTTCATCAAAAACTGAGCATACTTCTATCGGGTTATGCTTAGTTTTCATAGTTAGATAGAGTATAACATTGCCTCACAATTACCACTTAATCTTTACTTTATCTTTTCAACGAAAAGCCTAGGTATATATTTTTTTTCAAGTTACTAAAAGTACTTTTGGAAAATAAGAAGATATCGGATTGACTTTTTAAATTCATTCAGTTATTTAGGCATACAGGTTTTGTTTTTCGTTTTCACACAACTAAATAACTGCTTTTGATTTAATTTGTAATTAATAAGAACAAATTACTTATTATAAAATCCAGACATCTATTAATTTTAGCAACAACTATACATTAACTAACTATATATTATTTATATTTATCATAGATGCTGTGAAGTTCATGTTTCCTGAAGAATCACTGAAACTGATAAAAATGTATATGAGTGATTGGCTAAAGCAGGCTCCTAAGAGGAAATCCTAATAAAATGATTATTGATTTATATTAATATATCAAAACATGATTTTTGTGATTATATAAATACTAATAAATTATATATAACTAAAATTAATAAACTACTATACCTAATTCTCATATATAAATAAAAAGTGCATATTCTACATTTTCTACAGTCACCTTTCTGGATCCTTATAAACGTTAGTTAAATTTTGAATCCTTGTAAATTGTAATATTAAAAATGTACATAATATAAAGGTATTACCTACACCAAATATATACTACCTAAATATAAACATTATTTTTACATGTTTGTCCACAAAGTTAATACTAAAATACACGTATATTATGTACGTATCATATCCCAAATTCATACTTCTATAATTATTTACGTATTTTAAACGTAATTTATATGTTGCTAATTACACCAAATACACTTGTATATACACTTATTATAAACATGATTTTTGCCACTAATATGTACGTATTTAAAACGTTGAATATACGTTACAATTTACATTTATTACACACATAATATACGTTGAAAATCTATCTTTTGACCCAAAAATATCCATGATTTCTACTTATCATCAACTAAATATATTCGTTTATTATACGTAACTTAGATTATGTATATTCGTATGTTATAGGTTAAATATATGTATATTTGTTTACTGAGCAAGTTTTAATGTCAATTTTGTTCTGCTTGCCGAATGCTACAACATGTTATAATTAGTTATACAAATTATATGTGATTACTAAAACAATCAACACCTAATCAAATCTATAAAAATGTATTTAACTTTTTAAAGATCATAATATTGTTGAAATAATCTATACGATTTAAAAAAGGCGGTATTTTATGTGACAAAATATTTCTTAAATCACAGATGTCGCACCTTACCGAATATGTACAAGTTTGTGGACGACCCCCTACTCTCTTCCTACCGAAAGAACGTCTTGTGCAGTAGTTCGGCACTAGTAGCTGTGTAGTAGTTCTTGACAGGTGACAACTGGCATTAGTTTACTGATGACTGTAGTTCAGCTGACCACTTCTAAAACCAGCCAAAAATTTTGAAAATATTCTACGGACTATAAAAGGGCACACAGATCAAGTCTTTCCATCATGGCATAATAATGCATTGACAAACGTGAGTGATTAAACAATCTCAATTATTATATAAGTATTTCGGTGTTTAACGACGTAATCAATCAAAAGTCAATCACAAGATAGGTATCTAAAGATAAGGATCTGTTAATTATTGAAAATAAAACAAGTTATCGGTGAGTACCAAACGTTTATTTATAATCAAATAATTACATTTTTTTACTCATGAGTTATTAGGATAACACTCATCAGCCGTTGGGTTACAAGCACAAATAACTGCTTCAATTTTTTCCCTCACTTACTATGTTCATTCATACTTGTGATGAGTAATGAATCGTGATAAATCAACTATGATTAACCTTTGTGTATACAACAGGTAGAGTGACCGTTCTATTCAAAAATCTGTGGTGGAGTTTTTTGTTAGGAGAGGAGGAGTCTATTGCTATACACTTTTATTTTTACCGTTTACATTTGTTATTACAGCAGTACTGCCTGGTTTCCCGTGATTATCATTATTTTTTTAATTTCATTCAATTTACGGAAATAAGTCTCATATGAATATACAATTAATTTATAAGATTATAAGTAAAACTACTTTCTAAATTATTACTACCTACGTCAGATGTCACTCAGCACTTGTTATCAAACTAAATATTGTCCCCACATCTATTAAATATAGGCATGCACACTAGCCCCACTTTATTATGACACCTAAAAAGTCGTTACTTTATATTATAAATATATATTCTATATTATTTTGCTCAGGATCTAAAAGTTGATATTAAATATCAATCAAAATTCTATATATATAATGGAATATTAATATAACTGTTTTCAGTTCAGTGATATACATAGACTAATGTATGGACCTAATTTATGGCGTTAACTTTAAAAAAATTTTACCTACAGATAAATATTTCGATGATTGATCACGAAGGATTCTTAGCTGTGCAAATATATTTTANAAAAAAAAAAAAAAAAATTATAAAATTACAACTTTATAATATTCATAAAAACAAATATTTTATAACAAAAACAAATAACAATGTTTATTAACCTTTTATTAGAACTACATGACATTAGAACTTGTTTGAATTAAGATTCTGACATCTACAACACAAAAGCATTTCAAATGTTTTATCATTTAAACGATTTCTTCTTGGTGTCATGATCTGCGAACCACTACTAAACAAACGCTCTACTGGTGCAGAAGAGGGAAGTGTTGTATTGTATTTGAAAAAAATTTTTTTTATGATTGGAAATGAATTAAGAACATTAAAATCTTTATTTTTTGAATTTAAATATTCCATAACTTGAGCATTAATACAACTATGATTGCTTTGAATATCAATTTCTACATCTAAACAATTCTCTGATAGGACTTGAAAAAACTCTTGGTCACTACTATCACTATCTACATTTTCCTCAGTATTTAAAACAGCATCTTTATCAGTATTAATTAAATAGCACTCATCAAAAAATATTTGTTTACAATATGATTTGTATCTATCGGGTACCCAGGATAGTTTGAACTTTGGATGGCTTATTGAAGATAAAATGAAGGATTTACTTTTGACTTTTTTTAAATCTAATACGTAATCGAATCTTTTTTCCAAACTGCTTACAATATTAAAACATAAAGGTCTACAGTGGACCAAGTTATTCATCTGTATTAATAAAAGTCTTAAAGCCAGTATAGTGGGGGCAACAAAACCTAAATGACAAGACTTTTCACCCTGCAATTTATCCAATGAAATTGCAAGTGGACCCATCACCTTACAATATTCTTCTAAGAAACTCCATTCATTTTTTTTCATTTTTTTCATTTTTAACTCATTAAACACCAAGACTAAATTCTGTTTATTTGTAACTACTTTATTTACAGCATCATACATAGAATTCCATCTTGTCAAATTAGGAACTGGAAATTTACAACTACATAAATCAAAAACTTTATCTGAGACTACAGTACTACGACTAAGTAGATTCCAAAATGATGATAACTTTTTAAATGTAATTTTTGAAATTGAATTATAGGCTTGGTCAACTATTTTGGCAGTATCAACTGAAGCTATTAGATTTAACGTGTGTGCTGAACATGTTAAATGACTTGGTAGAGAAATTGTATTAGTAATTGTTTCTTTATGATTTAACAACAATGAAGACAAATCTACAACGTCCAATTCAAGATTAGAATCATTTACATCATCATCACTACTTATGTTAACATCGCTATCTGAGTCATCACTACTCATTAAGCCTAAATAATTTGAATCAGAAATATGTATATCATCAGGCACATTAAACTGTTTCGAAAATGTACGAAATGCTTTGCCAAAATTTGAGGCATTGTCAGTAACTACATGGGTAACTTTTTCATTTTCAATTTTAAAGTCAAGCATTATTTCATTGATTACTTTGGCAATATTTAAATAAGTATGATTTCCTTTTATACGCCTGCAAGCTAATATATAAGAATACCTACTGTAGTTAAGTTCATCGATAAAATGACAAGTCATTCCTAAATAGCTCTTATTGTTGGAACTCCAAATGTCAGCAGTAACACACACATAACTTTGTTTTTCAATAAATCCAGTTAACATTTCTACATAAGCTTTATATTTATGGTTTAGTTCACTAACAAGTGCTTTTCTGTATGGAAGTACAATAGAATCTGATGTAAGGCCTCGAATCAACCGTTTGAATGATGGTTTTTCACATGTTGCTAGTGGTTTGTATCACCTGTAATAAAATAATTATAATATAATTATAATTTGGAAAGACATAAAATGTGCATAAAATAGTTAGGTAGATGTATTTATGTAATTGCTATTTGCTTGTCTTTTTTTTTTATATTTATATATTGAAAGTTATATAATATACTAGAAAGTATTTTTAATTTATATATTGAATTATATTTTTTCAAGTTAACTTCTGACTTAATAATTTCAATTTTATTCCAAGATATTATAAAGTTTTTAATTATTCAAATGGTTTTATTTTAGAACACCCTTACGTTTTGGAATTGTCACAAAATCATCCCACAGTAATAAAAATAAAAATTAGTTAAGCCGTTGATATACGCACAACTTAAATTATTAGTATAGATATTAAAGTATAGATAGTTACTAACCAGTTCTTTTGAAACTTTTGGAGTATCATAGATTTTTGTTTGAACCATTGTTGATGTTTCTTGATCTTTTTTTTTTCTTGCGTCTTCTACTTTAGACATTAACGAGTTATGTTTCCGCTATAAATATTAGATAAATTCAACTATAAGTTTAAAATATAGTTCAATAATAATAATAATATTAGTACCTGTATACAATATAGCCTTGTTTAAGTTATTTAGATCAGTTAGGTGTAGCTTTTTGGTTATTATTTTTATACTTATTTTAAAAATATATTTAATATAACTATTATGAAAAGTAAAATTCAATTGTCAATCGTGATACATTTTATGTAATACAATTATTTAAATACAAATGAGATCAAATTATTTTTATACAAAGTTGTTTTAATATCATATATTTAATTATCATATTATAATAATTAATAGGTACTTTGATTAATCATGACTATTTTTTTTTATGTATATTAATATTTCATTGTAAAAAGTAAAAACTATGATATCAGTAAAACAAAATTGATTTGTTAGGTCAAAAAATATAGGATTCCTGACCATATAGGTATANATTGGCTAAAGCAGGCTCCTAAGAGGAAATCCTAATAAAATGATTATTGATTTATATTAATATATCAAAACATGATTTTTGTGATTATATAAATACTAATAAATTATATATAACTAAAATTAATAAATTACTTTAATACTTTTATATAAATAATAAGTTCATATTCTACATTTTCTACAGTCACCTTTCTGGATCCTTATAAACGTTAGTTAAATTTTGAATCCTTGTAAATTGTAATATTAAAAATGTACATAATATAAAGGTATTACCTACACCAAATATATACTACCTAAATATAAACATTATTTTTACATGTTTGTCCACAAAGTTAATACTAAAATACACGTATATTATGTACGTATCATATCCCAAATTCATACTTCTATAATTATTTACGTATTTTAAACGTAATTTATATGTTGCTAATTACACCAAATACACTTGTATATACACTTATTATAAACATGATTTTTGCCACTAATATGTACGTATTTAAAACGTTGAATATACGTTACAATTTACATTTATTACACACATAATATACGTTGAAAATCTATCTTTTGACCCAAAAATATCCATGATTTCTACTTATCATCAACTAAATATATTCGTTTATTATACGTAACTTAGATTATGTATATTCGTATGTTATAGGTTAAATATATGTATATTTGTTTACTGAGCAAGTTTTAATGTCAATTTTGTTCTGCTTGCCGAAGGCTACAACATGTTATAATTAGTTATACAAATTATATGTGATTACTAAAACAATCAACACCTAATCAAATCTATAAAAATGTATTTAACTTTTTAAAGATCATAATATTGTTGAAATAATCTATACGATTTAAAAAAGGCGGTATTTTATGTGACAAAATATTTCTTAAATCACAGATGTCGCACCTTACCGAATATGTACAAGTTTGTGGACGACCCCCTACTCTCTTCCTACCGAAAGAACGTCTTGTGCAGTAGTTCGGCACTAGTAGCTGTGTAGTAGTTCTTGACAGGTGACAACTGGCATTAGTTTACTGATGACTGTAGTTCAGCTGACCACTTCTAAAACCAGCCAAAAATTTTGAAAATATTCTACGGACTATAAAAGGGCACACAGATCAAGTCTTTCCATCATGGCATAATAATGCATTGACAAACGTGAGTGATTAAACAATCTCAATTATTATATAAGTATTTCGGTGTTTAACGACGTAATCAATCAAAAGTCAATCACAAGATAGGTATCAAAAGATAAGGATCTGTTAATTATTGAAAATAAAACAAGTTATCGGTGAGTACCAAACGTTTATTTATAATCAAATAATTACATTTTTTTACTCATGAGTTATTAGGATAACACTCATCAGCCGTTGGGTTACAAGCACAAATAACTGCTTCAATTTTTTCCCTCACTTACTATGTTCATTCATACTTGTGATGAGTAATGAATCGTGATAAATCAACTATGATTAACCTTTGTGTATACAACAGGTAGAGTGACCGTTCTATTCAAAAATCTGTGGTGGAGTTTTTTGTTAGGAGAGGAGGAGTCTATTGCTATACACTTTTATTTTTACCGTTTACATTTGTTATTACAGCAGTACTGCCTGGTTTCCCGTGATTATCATTATTTTTTTAATTTCATTCAATTTACGGAAATAAGTCTCATATGAATATACAATTAATTTATAAGATTATAAGTAAAACTACTTTCTAAATTATTACTACCTACGTCAGATGTCACTCAGCACTTGTTATCAAACTAAATATTGTCCCCACATCTATTAAATATAGGCATGCACACTAGCCCCACTTTATTATGACACCTAAAAAGTCGTTACTTTATATTATAAATATATATTCTATATTATTTTGCTCAGGATCTAAAAGTTGATATTAAATATCAATCAAAATTCTATATATATAATGGAATATTAATATAACTGTTTTCAGTTCAGTGATATACATAGACTAATGTATGGACCTAATTTATGGCGTTAACTTTAAAAAAATTTTACCTACAGATAAATATTTCGATGATTTATCACGAAGGATTCTTAGCTGTGCAAATATATTTTAATGTAATTAATATTTCAACATTAAACCATTAATTGTAATAAATATTACATTAAAAAATAAAATAAATATAAATTAAGTTACAATTATAGTTTATAGTTAATAATTATACATTTTGTAAAATTATTACAGTTTAAAATCAGCAAAATGAGTATACCTATAGCTATACGACTATTGATTTGTATGGTTGTATTCTCTCCATCATGTTGTAGAGGATTACAAGACCCTTGTATGTCGCAAGATCGTCATATTCATGATTTGTGTGAACAAGGTATAAATAATACCTATTACGCTTTAGCTTAGATATTTAAAAATAAATCGGTTGCAACGATTAAATGTTGTGAACTTTGTATACTGTATAGATTTGGGTATAAACTCGACAAACTGGTACCAAAACCTCAAAATTCATGAAGTAAACGAAGAAATTCAAAAAATTGTCAAAAAAATTGAAAAACGGATACTTCCAGAGAATATGTTATC
>NW_019101741.1:0-5633 GCF_001856785.1 Myzus persicae | reverse complement strand
TCCGCGAATGATTTTGATTGACCCAGGTTTCATCAAGATATACAATTGGTCGTGTATCTTTATTTTGGCGGATTGTACAAATTTGTCTCAAAAATTTACATCTAAGCGCAACAATATCGTTACGCTCCATCAAAAATTTACGACCGTCGCTTCATTTTTTATAAGAAAATTTTAAATTCCTAAGGAGTCTTTGAATTGAACTTAAACTTCCCGAGTAATTAATTTTGCTCTTGACGGCATTAAGTATTAATTCTGATGTAGGATACTCACTTCTGTCGTAAAATTCATGAACTGTCCTCCTAACAACATCACTGTTGAAATCATCCAACTCTGAGACATATTTTGCCCGCTTGTATGATTTACGTGGAGATGAAAAAGAAGGGCCCGTCTCAGGTAATTTATCATTTTTCTTCACTTCGGAGCAAATACGTTGAATGGAGCGTTTCGATACTCTGCAAGCCTCGGCAGTAATGTCTTGCGTTTTTATAAAAAATTTGGGGTCAATTTCTTCTGATTCCGATAGTTTTTTAAAAAATAAATATACACTATAAACTATTTTTTTACTTTGGCTATGTAGATCTTTATCTTTAAATGACATTTTAATGTTAAATAAAAATAATAAATATACAAAACACTAGGTTTTTAAAAAACCAAATATATTTGTAACGTATTACTACGACAGCAAACCGACGTGTGCAAAGCAACAGTGAATATACTATAATGCAAAGAAAACATGCCACAAGCAGATACGAATACAATTAAACATACCATACATGTCCCACCATCCATAATAACCATCTGTCCCTCTATAGGGTCTCTAACAGGTTTTAAAACATATAAAGAAGGAATGTGGTCTATAGGGATGTCTAATGTTTGAAAATGATCAATAGCGCCGTTAATATTCGTGCTGCGCCGCCGCCGTACCGAATCTCAACAATAGAATGAGAACCACTGTCTACGCGGTGGGTGAGGTTCGGGGTACTGCGGCGGCCACCCGCCACATTTCGTGACGCGGACTATAACATTAGTTTTTAATAATGTTCTAGCATCTATTGGAAAATAATCAAAACATTTATGATTAGTTTTCAATACTTTTAACAAATCAGATAAAGCTAAGTTTGATATTTTATGTCGAATAGCTCATTTAGTAATGTTAGTTAACACTTTTTCAGTATAGTCTGAATCACAATAATCAGAATCTGACGAAAAATTAGAAACAAAAATATTTATACTATTTAGATTAATGTCAGTTATTAAGTTTGGATCAATGTCTTTATTATCATTATTTGCAAAAAAACTAGGAGTAGGATCACAATAATTACTTATATTATTAGATAGGTTATGTGATATATGCTGTTCGGATGAACTAGGTTGATCATTACTATTATGGTTATTGCAAGAAGGATTGCTATCAATGGCTAAACCTAACTCCTCGATCTCTTCTAAACATTGCCTACGTTTAGTAGACTTACTTAAAGCAAAAGACATTTTCTAAGATAAATATTACAAAAACAGTTTATGTACCTATCTACTTAAAACCATTGTACTCAGTAAAAATAATAAGTAATAAAATAAGAAGGGCATTAAAAAATTACTGTTCATCAACAACAACAATGGTATTATGGTATAAATACAAATTAAGTATACAACTGACACTATATAATAGTATGACATTACAACATAAAAAACAATAAAATAATAATAATGTCCTAGGTACTAACCAATAACAATACTACAACATAATATGATTAAATCTGGTAGGTCCTCAACGGTTCCTGGGCGTCAACTGTAAGCTTGAATCTTGATAGGTACTTAAAGTAGTTTTGAGACTGGAATAACAATAGAAATATAGCAAAATGAAAAGAATTATATAATTATTATTTATAAACTATATAATATGTACGGCCGTTTAACAGCCACGCATACGTATCATATGCTAGTTTTTCGATTTACATTGTATAAGTTTGTACTCGCTGACTTTCTTGAACTCATGTACGGCCATTTTGCGCCATTGTGCCGTCGACGACTATCTACTAAGATGTAAATCGAAAAACGCTTGGCTATGAAACAGACCCAATAATCATGACATTATATTACATACCAGTGACAAATGACAATAATGTGTATCATTGAGCGACGCAAAAAAAAAATTTTTAAGTCAATAACGAACTATGTCGGCCTCGGTGACGGCCACAATGTATAAACAATTGGTATCCGGCGAAACGTCACACGTACTGAGTACAGGTCACTCGGGAGAATCGCAAAAAGATGGCGTGGTTCGTATTGTTTAAACAGAAGAGAACGCGAAACAAAAGTCGAAAAGTACGAGAACGACAAGCAACACACACGGCAAACCGCGATAAAAAAGGAAAATGATGATTGACGATGACGATCCGATATTCACAGCTAGACACAGCATACGAACAACTTACTAGTAATGGCAGCGTTAGACATAGATAGACTTCGCATATTATTTACACTTTACAGTGTTTTATACCGATTACCATTTGATTGTTGATTGATAATAATATCATAATATTATATTATATTATTATTATTCGTGTATTATGAGTTATATTTATAACGGAACAATCCGCGGTGGTACGTAGTATTGGTAGTATAAAAATAGATTGTTCATGAATTGTGATTGATAATAGAACATGGGAAATATCATTATATGCGCCAGTGCGTCACACAATAATAATGTATATTTTAGGTTGGTATATTAAATAAGATGCCGTCGTGATGACCAAAATGTGGCATATAAACATGGTTTCGTAATTCAAGTAATACGGCCTATTGAAGCGGTTTACAGTAAAAATACCTATAATAAAAATTGTAGAGAAGAATTTTTTTAACAATCGTAAGATGCCCGATTTTCGATATTTTTATTAATTAGTTAAATAATCAATTGATAAAAAGTAAAAAAAAACGTCTTAATTTACCATGCTAATATAGACTAATATCGATATGTCATTACCTCAATAATATTATTCTCTATATTTTTTGTAATGAGTTATTAACTCTAAGATTACTTAATAACATAGCAAATGCGTTTTGTCTATGTTGAGCGTGGGTCAGAGAGAGACGCGAAAACAAATAGTGCGCTGGCATCCTTATACTAAAATAGTAAAATATAAGGCAGGGTACTCGCAGTCTTTATCATTGAGAATGCGTCCGCCATGTTCTCGGATGTCAAAAATCTTTTATTCTGTAGTCTGTACGGATAATAAAATTCTAGTTTTCATTTGTGCTTATACAGATTATTGTAAATTATTTTACAGGTTGTACAATTTTCTGGTTTAAAAGCGTGAATGTTTATTTAATTTGGCATAATCCTCATCACCATCAGTTTTCATCGCTTATTTCACATATATAATACATAACATTAGTAATATTACATATACATATTATATATATATACACAATTAGCGAATAATATGTGGTTATTTATTAAATATAATTTTTAAATATTTATTAAAATACTATTAATTAACATTGCTATTTATTTATTTTTAACTATTGTTAAATATTGAATAATAGTTAAGTTAAATATATTTTAAAGTTAATATTTTATAAATATATAAATATATTAGAATACATATATTAATTTTCAAATATTTAATTAGTTACTCAACAATATTAACAATTTAACATTAAGAATTTAATGAAAATTAAATATTTATCAATCTATATGATTGAAAATTGTTACTTGAGTAGTAATAATTTTTTATTTTTTAACAAAATATATCTGAAAAGGCAGTATAATTACCTTTTATAATACATAGATATACTATATATTTTATGCGTGTATACATGTTTCTTTTTTTTAAATTCAATAAATTAAATTATATTACTTTGAGTTTTTGGTTTTGTACTCGGTGTCACCGTAGGTTGCTCATGTTGGTAGTTGGATATTTAATTATAGAACAGAAGTGAAGTTAAACGTTTGTCGACGTCGATCGAAGCAGCCTGTATTTACTGCCACTGTTAGTATACTACCAAAGTATTCCCCCAATTATATGTTAATGTATATAAGGTTATCTCCTTACCGTTATTAGTTTTCGTATACTTTTTTAAAACCCATCAATGATTAATAAATAAGTCATTATATATTTATTTATATTTTTAGCTTTTCTTATTACATTAGCTGCATACTTACATTGAGTTATACTAATTTTACAGCTGTAACTGATCCTGAAGTTTAAACAATTCTAAAATTCCGTGTCCGTTAAAATAACCCATACATAATTATACTTATTAAAGCAAATTGATAATTGACATTGAAACCTGTACGTTTTCAGTTCCATTTAATCCGATACACTGACTTGGACTGAATTTACTCAAACCAGTGGCGTACCTAGGCCTCCCTTACGGGGGGGGGGAATATATTTGTATCTATTCTTAAAATATCTTAAAAATGTACGTTTAACGGAAATTTCATACTTGTAAAATACCTATGAAATAGAACATTTTAATATTAATAGGTACATAAAAAAGAAATTATTGTTTAATTTAATAATATATTATAATGCATGTTATAAAATAATTTTATTATAATTATAATTTATAATACAGTTTATTTTTATTTTTTTTATACGAGAAAATCGTTCAATAATTTTATCCACTGCTATATTTATTTCTTGATAAATGTGCAATAGTGCAAGCCCGCACAAGCAATCCTGGTATAATTTTGAACGTAGCCATGTTTTTAGTCTACAGCACAAGCATAAAATAAAGCAAATAATAAATATAAATAACTGAAAAGCAGAAAGCAGTAGGTAGGTACTATGTGTATAGGTACCTAGATTTATAAGCCAATTTTGTAGATTATTAATTTATCTTTATAAATAATAGGTTCCGTAAATGTTTGACATTGAAGAACTTTTTTTTTAAACTAAAGTACTGAAGTAGTAGAAAGTTTATAAACAGTAAGCATTCAATTGCTTTTTAAAAATAATATTGAGTCCTATAAATATTTTTAAAACTTATAAGGCATTCTATTACATTTGTATTCTATTATTATAATATAACACAAATATTAAACTAAAAAATAGGTATGACAAGATACAATTTTACCGTCTTAGATTAGAAAAGGATTGTTCAGCAGATGCCACACTTATAGGAAAGCAAGCCATTATACCAAGCAGTTTTTTAATATTAGGAAAAATTATTTCACTACAATCTGAAATACATTTAATGGCATCACAGTGAATACATTCACCTAAAAATAAAAGAGAAAAAAATATTATGTGTACTTAACTCATTATTCAATTTTAACACGAATTAATATTACCATTATAATATTAGATTATAATATTATATTATTATCACATGCTTTCGTGAACCCATGATAGAGTAATAACTCTATGTTCGAACCGCCAAAACAAAATGATAACACCTGATTTGACTATAGATAACAGATATATTTTAACCAGGGGTACGAAACTCCGTGCGTTGGCCGAATCAGGCGATTATGGCCTTGAACACGGTCTCCAGGGGGGGCGTGGCATACATTTTCAATTAAACATATCATATCAATGTTATCACCATACAACAATATTTTTTGTACCATTTTGTACAAAAATGTAGTCTTATTAATTTTACCATTTTAATGTTTATGTATTTCAATT
>NW_019101740.1:0-2692 GCF_001856785.1 Myzus persicae | reverse complement strand
CACATTGATATACGCTTGTGTAATAGGTAAAATAATACATTTATCTACGCCGATGATGATGATAACGATATTATTATTATTGTTGTTGTTGTTATTGAAGTTGTCGTTGGACGAAAAACCGGAACAAATGTACGACACCGTCGCCGGACTCGGGTAGTATAATTATGTGGGCCCCGTTCGTGACCGAAAATAAAGACTGTCGGTCACGTTGTCCCATAAATAACCCACCTCCCCGACGCGCGACCCGCCCCCCCTCAACCTAATTGGCGTTGATATATATTGTTTTCGGCGTGGCGTATATTATATGACGTAATATATATAAAAGTTCCGTTTAAACTTGTAAATCCCCCGTGCGCCTATTAATTCATAATTCGCTTTCGGCCACCCTTGCTGAACGATGGGGTAAGTGGGGGGAGGGGGGGGGGGTGTACGAAGATGACGGGCGACCGGTGCCGGCGGCGAAAAAGACTGCTGCGCGGGGGGGCGAGGGCGCGACGGGATTCTATAACTTTGAATTGATTGCTTGTCACCGTCCGCGTGATATATCATTTGCCGCGTTGACAACCGTAGTATAGGTACCACCTGGGAACCACCACTACCACGTCATTCTCTACCCGCGATCGTTTTCGGTCCAATCCATTGCTCATTTATATCTCTGTACGCACACGCACGCGGGTAATAAATATATATTATAATGTATCACGGGTTGCGCGTTTTTCACACAACCATGCGCTATCGTTGGTCTCTGCAGAGCCGCCAGACATCTCATAAGACCGCGAGTCTTGTCGGGCGATCGTAGCTGTAAAGTGTGGTTGCCGATTTATGATCTAATGCCCAACCGCGGGTGTGATTTGGTATGTAAGACAATATCCGACGTGCGTGATATTAATATCGGCGTGAATATGACGTTTTCGATCGCGGGTGTGCGACTAATGTCGTTCGGGCGTCACGATACGATTATTGATTCGCAAACTACCCATCGTTTTTGACATTCGTCCTCACTGCTATAATAATAATAATAATATTATGATTGGCGATTTATCGGATGTGTAGGTACGAATATGTAACCACTATATATCGTCACCGCGATCGAAGCCGAGTAGACGCCGTGATTTTATGCACGTGATGTATTGTGCGGTGTTATTGTGGACATTTAAAACTTTATCGACGATCAGACCTATGTGATATCATATAATACGTTACAAAAAACCAACAATACAATCCAAATAAATAAATAAAGCCATGTGATGGTTAAATAGTCATATCCGTTTTTAGGATCGGTGAACGCTGCAGCGCGGCAGTTGTACAGTGTGGAATATTGTATATAGGTCCATATATTTTAGATGAAAATTCATTTTAATTAATAACACGATTTTTTTATATTTATTATAGTAATTTGATTAACGTACCAGAGTTAACTGTAAAATAGCCAATAGGACTTTTCAAAATCATAATTGTTGTATTGAACTGTGGGTGCCTCCTATAATATAATATTATGTATATTAATTATTATTGTAAACCTTATTGAAAATATAGATTATTCCTATACAATATATATTTGTATATGTAATGTATATATATGTACTTTTAAAATAAAACCAATTCTACAGGAATTACTTTACCGATGAACACATTAAAATATCTGAGTTCGTATTTATGGTGTAGGTAACTACAATAATAGTTTTTTATAGTAAGTAGTAACACTATCTATTTCATTTGACTAACCTAATAAAATTTGAAAAAAAGTTATTCGAGTAAAACTTGAAAAATATATACATTTTACATTTCAGAATAAAACATAAATTTAATAATTTATAAATAACTGAAATATATATATTTTTTATTAAATATCTTATTCAACATGTCTGGTGCGTTGATGGTAACAATATACAATATCCAGCGCTCTAAATGAAAAAAATAGTAGCTCGGCGACACGGCCTGCAACAGTGTATATTATAATATTATATTGAAGCAAAGTTCTTCCATTTAAACCGTTTACATATTCTGTTGTTTCCGTGGCCTACCGCAAATAACAATCCTCTGAACCAATTATTAACATAAAATAAATGTAAAATAATCAAAACACATTTTTGGGATTAAATATTTTTTTTCAAATTATATCAGTCTCTTATTCGAATAAAATTCCCTGAGAATTTCAGTTGGAGGCTTACATCTTTAGGTTAGCCTAAAGCCTTTACATTAGGCACCACTTAGAACCGTAACCGGAAACCTTCCTATAGCTTACACCTTTATTCATCTCGAATCTCAATAACCACTCGGCGACAACTCAACTAGATAAAATTAGACGATCCCGATGTAGATAACCTACACGAGAAAACAAAATTAAAAATAATTCTTAAAACAACTATTGGTATAATGTAATATTGTATACTAATATTGTGTTATTTTTAATTGAAGCCTAATTTATGTCTATTAAAGCCTAAATCTAACCTTGGTTTCAGTAACAAATATGTTCTGAGGTCTAACATTGGCTAATACACGTGTTCCAAGTTGCCAACTAACCGTGCACTCCTCTACAATTAAAAAAACCCTACTAATAACCTTTAGGCTAATGACCGTACATGTTGAAGCCTAAACTCAATAAAAAAAAAATATATGCTATTCATTGTACTTGTATTTACTACTATTTATAATAGTAATTTTTTAATTTTCCTTCTGTTACGTGAAGCAA
>NW_019101739.1:316997-445388 GCF_001856785.1 Myzus persicae | reverse complement strand
TCTATTTTAATTAATACCATTGCATGGAGGCATAATAATTTATAGTGTATAACTTAACCATAGAATAACCGGCATAACTGATAAGACTGAAAACTGTTCTGCAATAATATCCAATAACCAGTATACTTAAAAACCGTCAACAAACGGTACTACGGTATTACGGTTTCCCGGTAAGAACCGGTATCACGGTATACCGTTGCGGCGGTATTTGAGTAAAAACCTGTACATCGATTAACCGGTATACCGATATTGACGGTATACCGAAAAAACCGTCAACCCTAGTCAAGTGTTACAAATATTTAAGATAAGTGTGTTTTCAGTCATTGAAAAAAATGTTATAATGAGTTAATATGAGTGGAAAGTTCACAAAACTAAATATTTTAATTTAATCAATTTTAAAATGTTTGCCTTACAGAAGATTTAAATTATGAATGCATCAATAGTAATTATCAGATCAAAAAAATAATTTACAAATTAAACAAAAATAAGGATTTTGAAACTAGGAATTTGACACGATGAGTGCTTTATTTGTACTAATTACACTATCGAGCGGCAGTCTTTTATTTATTTTCAATAATATCTGGGTTCACACGTACCTATACCAACAATTATACACTTTATCAATATTAGATACAGAAGGACACATTAAGGATAATATAAGATATTCTATAGTTCTATACAGATTTATAGGCAATCAATATCTACAATTGTTTTAAATTTTATGCTTAAAGTCAAAACATCATCAAAATTATAAAATTTTTAGTAGAAAAAAAGATCTTAAAGTATTCTCTTAGTATTTCGGCCATTAATGAGCAGTAGCTGATACAAGGGGGAAGGGCGTTCATCCCCCTTTGGCTGTGTTCTCAAGTTATATTTATATATTCTTATAAAGCTCTGAAAACAGATAATTTAACTTTTGAAAATTGGACCATCCACTTGTGTGACTTTTGGATCTACTATTGCTAAAGAGCAATTTTGAAGTAATTCATACATTCATATTAAATGTATAATGGAAAAGTGTATTAGTTATTAAACCGTTCTAATATGTTCTCGGATAAAATACTGAGTTTCTATATTTCCTTGAACATCATTATTCTCTAAAAAACAAGAGAATGTCGAATGTATGCTAATTATTCTTGTGTGAATTCATCGTACACTTCTTATATTATGAGTGGAAGGGCAACGCTGGCTTTTGCAAATACAGTACTCGATCAATGGTTATGTTATTGTTATGTTATGTTATTCAGTTATTCAACAATTATTTAATTAAAATTTTTGTTACAATTACTTTATTATACCATCAATGTTTTAATTTGAAACTAATATTTGTATACGTAATTATGTATTAATACTAGTCTACGAGTAGGTATAATGATCCAAAGCATAATAGAATATAAATATTAAAATCTCGTTGTTTAATGTGAATGAATTAGTCTGAGAAAGTTATTATACCGACTTTATTTATTATGACTATAGATTCAGTTTATTTTTATATGGTGAAAGGGTCACTGGACCATTAAAATTTCAAACACCGGAGAGCTTATAGTCGATTTTAAGTTGCCAGGTCAGCGATTAAAAGGTTTTTTGGAGTGACTTTGTGGATTCGAATCTCTTGTAATAATGATATTTGCACAGTGAAAAGGTACTAATAAGTGTACTGCCCAATAAAATTCGACAATAAACGTATAATTTGTAAAAATTTAAAGAGCGTCAAGATCAGTTTAAGCACTTTGTGATATTATCAAGTACATACCTACATAATTTCAAATTTAAGTCACCCAACTACGCCACCAATGTATATACAGCCGAAAATTCTAATATTTTTTAACTCGTCGTATTTAGTACATGTATACATTTTTTTTAGGTTTCGGTTCACTCCCAAATTGGTTAAAGTTGTCTGACTGCATTTGTAAATGTAGACAAAAATAGACAATGCATAATTTAAGTATAAACCAATTTATGTTTTCTCCATATTATCGAAAAACATTGAACAGTGGATATTTTAAGTGTTGTATTTATATATTAACACATTTATCTAAAAAAGTATAAGTAGGTACCTACTACCTAAATCATATTGAAGTTTTTTTTTTTTTTATTCATAAAAATCTCCATTTTAATATCTATATTTATTCAGGTACATAAATAATTATTAAAAATATTTCAATATATTTCTAATAATCATTTTTTTTTTTTAAATTACAAGTTAAATAATAACAAATTGTGTTACCTACTCAGATCAAAAAAGAATACTAGGTAATGATAATAAGATTTACCAACATTATTTTACATTTATATTATAGAACAAATTGAATAAAAAAAACTTTTGTAAGTTCATGAATAAATAATATATGAGAAAACTAAAACGTAACAAAGTTATAATTATATTATTGTAATATATGGCGTATATCAACATATAAGAAAATAATAAATTCACATTAAAATAAAATGCAATAGTCGTTTATTGTATAATACATTTTCAATTACTACCTAACTACTTATGGATCGCTAAACATAATTCAAAGTTTCTGTTCGAAATAAATAAAAAATATTGATAAATTCTAACCAAATGATTTGTAAACTAATTATGCATTGACAAGACGTATAACTACTGTGAATTGTGATTGTAATAGTATTATTAAGCAAATAAAAATATGTTTTATTGAAATAATTTGCTTACGCAACTTTTTTATTAACATACTTAGATTCTATAACTTTAAAAAATGCCATATTATCAGCCAAAATGAAAAATCTTAAAATATAATGAATAAACTTTATGTGATTTGCAATTTGCATAAATAAATTGAAGAAGTCGAATTAAAATGCAAAAATGACTTTACAGATTTTCCTCGTATCCATAATTTTATGTAAATATACTTAATGGAAAAATACTACACATAGATCGACCAAGATAAGTAATAATAAATACAGTCTAAAATTGGAAATATATGTTGTAAGCTACCTACACATTTATACGTAGACTACAAATTTATCAAGGTTTTTTAGACTCACAGCAGTTCCTAATACAATTTACAATAATGTGTTTTTTCCATGATCATTTTCTAGAGTAGGAGGGTTTATAGCATCGTACATACCTTCTCTATAAATTTATATTGGACACTAATGGTAGTTCACAGAAGTCATTTATGGAATTTTTTAGTAGTTTTTCTGAAAATTGCAAAAAAATTACCTAAAACAATGCATTTTTTATAAAAGGTTATATTTATTTATGGAACATTTGTTATTATAATTCTTATATTTGTTATGTATTGTCAGATAAAATTCAACATTTTTAAAAACATAAATTAGTTTCCCAATTTATTTAAATCACAATTCTTAAATCAATTTTATTCGGAATCCTCTTGAAAATTTAAAATGCAATTTTTCAATTAGGAATGTGATTGTGCATTATTTTTAACAAAATTGATTTCGTATTACTCGTTTTACTTGGTTTTTTTTTTTAAAACAGTTAGGACGATAATATAGATGTTTTAGATTTAGTTAGTACTTTGCTAAGGTTTTTTTATTTTATTATTCAAAATTGAGTCTTTGTAGAAACTTGAAATATTCAACAATTATTTTGCAATTCACAATTCAGAACATTTTTAATTGTAAATCCAAAGGCTGAAAAATATACTTGAAAGTCTAATATGAGATTCCTCGTAAGCTTTTATTACTTACTAAAATTTGAGAAAAAAAGTTTAGCGTAAGCCCTTATACATTTTTTATGAGAGTTTGAAATTTAAATTTTGATGACATTGGATATTCAAACGAATCATAACAATTTTTCTTCTGACTATTTGAGTTATTATGTTGGAATTAAAAAAAAATCTTGCCGTCATACAATTTTGGCAATGGCGTTTATGTTATTTTAAACACGCAATGATTTTTTGTAAATATTAAGACTTATTTTATGATATTTACACCTTTTTATACATTGGTATTGTCTTACCTATAAACTATAAGCTAACTAATAACAATAATAAAATAATAAAGACATACTATCTTTTTAGTAAAAATGTGTTCAACAAATCCTATTTCTAAAAGCGTAGTACAGTGGAAAGGTAACTAGGAAACTCGGTGTATCGGTGCCTACGGGACCGACAAATATGTTCTATGCATCGGATAGTTTTCATGGCCACGGCAGATCACTCCTTAAATAGCATAAAACTCTAGAAATATTATTTGATAATATGGTCTTTATGTGATATTATATCTACTTTAATAGTGAAAAAATCATAATTTAAATCACCGCATAATTAAAGAACGACAAAATAGGGGTGAGCATGTTCGGTAAATCACCCTGTATATATTATGGACCCCAACACTTTGCATGATGTATAAATCATAAATAAATACACACACACACACACACACACATACATATATATACATATAATGATATACATATTATTAGTATATATATATATATATATATATATAGAATATTATATACATTCGCACTAGTGCAGATATATATCTCCGGAAACGTTGTGTGTGAATGCGCGAATATATTTTAATGTTCTCGTCAAAAGCTCGCACATTACCATTCCCGTGTTGTTTCAGTGGCCCCAGTTCGCTTTTATTTGCCAGATTCAACGCTTCCTCCGCTGCGCCGGAACGGGGGTGACTCGCCCAAAGAATTATTACATTGTTTGTATTGTGCACGCGGATTTCCATCGCCAGACGCGAACGTTCGAGACTCCTCTGCCGGCGTGGTCCCGGAACCAGTGAAAAACTAAACGCCGCTACGAAGACGGCACACCGAACGGAATGTAACCGGGTGGGTGGTTTTCTCGCTGTCTGACGGAGACAAAAAAAAAATATATACATGTATACATATATAATAAGTATTATGACATACCAAAAATGACAAAAATGTATAATGCCATGATTAAGTTGTGCACACGTTCCATGTAACCGCCGCGGCTTCGCCTAATTTTGTTTTCGTAGAAAATTTTTGATTTCATGAGTACCTATATAAAAAACTGTATTCTGTGAAGTATTTTAGAGTGTAAATGATATCATTAAATGTTCAAATAAAAGTATGACTTTTCATCATTGTGGTTTTATAGGTTGTATATTTGTATTAATAATTACACATTTTTAATTTTTTTTTAGACAGAAGCAGAATACAATTGTTGATGTATAAAATATAAATTATTATGTAACTATATTATAACATAGTCATTCTAAATTATGCAGTATTTGTGGGAAAAATTTAAAATACATTTAAATACCAATAATTATAACAATAATTTTAGGTATTTTTATGTAACAAAAAAACTATAATGTAAAATATGAAATAGCTTTTTTGTGAAAGTAATGAATCAGTATGTGGATCGGTTAAATTTTTATATTCTTAATATAATTTTTTTTCAATAAATATATATTATATCCACATTAAAAATCTATTTCAGGCTTCGAATTTTACACCTTTGATTCTAAAATTTAATATTGACTCAAATGTGAATTAGTGTTCGGTTAAAAATAAAATTAACAATTTTCAAGAAGATATTTTATTATAATTATACTTCTTTTATTTCATTTTTTTTATCGATATTCTGAAACACAGAAGCAAGATCTAAACAAAATAACTTCATAAGATACCAGGAAAAATTATATGTTAAATTCACCGTCAAATATATTAATGTCTGCTGGAAATTCAATGAAAAATCTTGATTTTTATCTCATAAATACTTACCGGCATATTTTATGATGTAAGTTTTATGAATGATTGAATAAAACAATTTTTTTTATATTGTCCATAAATCTTTTTTTTATTATTATTACAAATATTATTGTTTGTATTATCCATTTATCGTTACTATATTGTATTATATTATATTATATTTAAAATTGTATGTATTAATTGTAATTGGAAATTATTCCCGTTAAATAAATAAATAAATAAATAAGTAAATAAATAAATAAAGAACAGTAAATTAGTATTGACTCAAATATGAATTAAATTAAAAATAAGCAATACACAGGTAGGTACTATGTAGAACGGTTCTATATGCAATAATCAAACTACCGTAATACAAATAGTAAAATAAATACATTTTGTAATATTATCATTAAATATAGGTGCTTAGTGATACAGGCTGACGACTGTTTATACCCAGAGTTGTGTTAGTAATAATAATAATAATATGTACCCGATGGATTATCATTGGATTCATATTTAAAACATACATTATATAGTTAATTACTCAATGACGAGGTCCACTCGATACTTACTGTACTGAGTAGTTATCGACTTTCCCTCTTTTTTGAATTAAGTGTTGATGTAGCGAAATAATAATCAAAAATCTATTTTTGATTATTTGATCCAATCACCTAAACATTTGAACTTAAATGTCTTAAACAAATTGACTATGCATATTATTTTTATATTTTTAAATTATTGTATGTACATTTTATGAAAAACTTCGTATCTAATTTTAAATCTAAATTATAAAATTAAACATTTTACTTCAAAATAACCGTCAACAGTTTGAGATTTTGGCATATTTGATCAATATTTGAACTTCAAATATTCATAAAATAAAATCAATTCTACGTAGTTTTGATATTTGTAATGAATAAAATTACAATTTGTGAGGAATCTAGTATTACATTTACCAGCTTTTCGATCGTAAAAATAAATTGTATCTTAATTTATTGAAAATTAACCTTAATTAAAAAAATAATTTTTGTTACATTAAAAATTGAAAATGTTTAGGTGTATGATTATGATTATTATTATAACACCTATGGTTTAAAATTATTCATACCACTCTGGAAGTTGTTACACGTATAATTTGAGTCTAGTGTTGAGTTTTTATGTAATAAATAGTTTTATGTTATACATTTTACAAAGTGCACATTTACAGCTTTGCGTGGAGTATCATTATATTATATTTTCACATAGTGTTTCTGTTACCTAAAATAACTTCCAACGTTGCCTTTTATGTCAGTACTACAGGAAAAACGGAAAGGAAATTTAATTTTAATTTACTAACTAACGAGTTATTAAAAATCGTGTAAACTTGACTTTCACTTTTAAGTGAAAATATTCATATCTTATGTCTACTGAATGCCTATAGTGAAACCCCATTTTTTTAATAATAACGTCACATGCTTATTTAATAATAGTTGTTCGTCAAACGTACCTGCACATTAAAAACTAAAAACATAACAAATTTACCGACTGATAAAAAATCAATACTTAGATGACAATAATGAGTACCCGTAGGTAGGTACTCGTGCATTGGTCACATCATACACAATATTCATTATAACGTGCATCTAGTTCAGAGAATCAGAACGCAATTTGTGTTACACACTTACACTATTGATGATGCAATGAAATGAGTTTATATTTTGTGTTCATATTTTTTACAGTGGATATTCGAATACGTCTGACAATAATAATGTATACAACAATACTTGAAACAATACGTGAAACAATAAATGAATCAATTATTTAAATTAAAAAGTCCTTCCAACTTTTTCTCTTCCTCGCTAACACCACAAGACAACAGGAGACATACATCAACCGTCTCAGGATAGGACACACCCACCTCACTCACTCCCATTTAATGAGGAAAGAAAACTCATTTGTGCATGGTGAGTTGTCTCTCTTACAGTTCAATATATTCTAATTTAATGTAGAATTTTTAAGTAGGAGATAAGACAATGTTAAATATCAGATCACCTATCCAAAAAACTCGACCTCCAACCCAATATCGCATCCAGGAGGGTCATTCAGTTTCTATCAGGAACTCGCCTAATCAAACTGTAATGGGTTCCTGCTTAGTAATAATATAACCTCTATTATTTACTATTATGTTATCTCATACTTTTTTCTTTTTTTAAAATCGCCTATTTAAGGAGAATATATAAACTAAACAGCATGTACAATAAGTAAATCAGTGGAATAATAATAGGTGGTGAATAAATAACAACGAATGCTTATTTTTACATTCGAAAAGACTGAATGTGCGATGAAATTTTAAGGAGAAATAACAAAATACATGTTAAATATGATATGCATCGAGGATAATTTGTGTTTTCGTTGTTAGATTGTATTGTCCAGGACTCCAGGATTGCACTGGAATGAAGTTGTGACAATTGTGTTGGATTAGAGTTCAATTTTGGGGTGTAGAAGTAAGTAATACATTGTTAGTAATATGATGTCTGCCTTATGGATTTGAAGGCCATTATGCTGTACGATATTCATATTTGTGGCGTACCAAAGGGCTTTAGAAATCATGCTGAGGCAGATGACTTGGAATGCTTGTATGATCCAAATGTTTGATGGTTTGGCGGAACCTCAGAAGACGATTAAGTATGATCAGATAGGTTGCAGCAGGAATGATCTAATATTAAATAATTTAATTTTTCTATGTCATTATTTGTTATTCGTAAAATGTAATTTTGTTTATCATAAGTTAAATATTCATGTAATGTTTAAATACATCTAAAATGTAATGTTACATGCAATGGCCGTATATGTGGATAGTTTGTTTAATAAAAAAAATACGTAAAACGTTTTCTGTTTCACGGTCACGGCATGGTATTATTATTTTTGCGTCCAGCCACACGTGAAATGGCATTTTGTAAGAATTTTCTGAGATCATTTTGTGTTGCGTCTGAATCGGTGTAATCGGGACGTACTGGCATCGGTCCACGTCGCCGGTCATTTGGGACTACTCCATTGGGGATAAATGATGAAAATTGAGAGAGCCAAGAAAAATAAACACATGCTAAATACCTACGCCGAATAACAGTTCTTCGGGGACTCGTTTCGCGACGACGCCGACTTAGCTACTGAAATATAGCAATGATTGCGATTGACTTGGATCATTTTACTATAAAAATAAATTGACTTATCGGATGCAATAAAATTATTTTATTACTGAATGGTATAATATTATCAAATGGAAAATAATGGATAACCGTGCTATTACTATATTATTTTATTCTAAAATTGATTATTTGTTTTTTGAATTTTATAATCAAGTAAACGATCGCAGCATAAGATTAGAAACTTATTTGGACATAGGTGCATATTTTTACCTATCTATAATATAATATATTTAAAATTGCAGAACTTCCCGAATAATATAACATATTTTATGACTTTTTTCACTCAAATTAGTGAGTCCTCTATAAAACACAGATCAATAAATCTTTATGAAATCTACGGTTAATTTAAAACCACTTAAATCAATACAATGAACAATGTTAAATATTATACAACTATACAAATATTGAACAAAAAAAATCCAACAACATAGTGTTGTAATCATTATCATATTTAATATAATAATATAATTTTTTAAATTGTATACAGTAGCAGGTGATACATAATATTACAAACATAACAATAATATAATTATCTATTGGAATGCAAACGATAGGCGGTAGTTACAAATAGGTAAAGACACATAATTTAATACTTAATCTTAGTTATACAATCATGAAGTCGGGACCTGGTGGGGAGCGATGGTTGGTCGCAGTCACTAATGCAAGCAGCTGTAATCAAGCATCATTTGGCGACACTAGCTCACGGATGGATGACCTATCGGGTTTTAGTGACGAATCCTAGCCCCCACATACACAAGAACATGTGTTCCTCCACCAACCACATTTCCACTAATAAATGCTAATGGCTATAATTGCCGATACTTGAATCAAATAAAAAAAATAAAACTATGAAGTCCTCTAATTGTAGTGTCTATTAATCTTGAAATCATTATTTATTATACGTGATTAAAATTAATTATGAAATAACTTCGTGATTATTGATTTTACTACATTAATTACAGTACTATAATTACTATCGGGTCTTCAACTGCAATACTTCTTCTAGAGAATAAAAGTAAATGATCTTATAGATTATACCTTATTGAGTATTGACATAAGTATTAGTGTATTATTAGATATTTTATAAGTTCGGACAGTTCGGTGTTCAATTCCTAATATATATGATCTTTTGGATCTATTTAATGAGAATCCACAAGTAGATTGGATCATAAGAGATGTATATGAAACATTGGCATGATAATAATATATTTATGTTTTGATATTCAAATGAGTACCTATTTGATTTATATAAATTACTAGCTGATCCCACGCACTTTGTTGCCCGTTAAAAATGCCAACTCTGTATGCGACTCGGCGGTAATAATGCGAGCAGTATATTATGCCTACCTGTTGTGGATTGCGGACCCCGTTTGATGAGTACTTTATATAATTAATGTTTTATTTTGATTTTGATTGCGGACACGCCGATGCGTGGCTATAAGTGCAACTCAGCCACCTTGGTAGGCAATGTGCGTGCGAAAATTCAATTGTATGCATGCATATTGCACACACATGATCTGCCCGATGAACCACTGCAGGCAACCAACAAACAAAGACAATACCAACTTCAACTAAATATATTTATATTTCTCCTATAACCAATAACAACCGCGGTATACGCATATATAGACAAATATTTCCTTCGTAAATCTTAAAATCCCTGTTTTAGCAACTCCCCAGGTCGGACCTATCGGGTCCAATTGTGAATCTAAACTGTCCAGGGCGTCACCCAAACGCGTACAAAAAAATCCATTCAAATCGGTCTAGCCGTTTAGGAAGAGTTCAGTGACGTAGGTACATACGTACAGTAGAATTATATATATAAAGATTAAAAAAAACATTGATACTTTTAAAAAAGCTGTAAAGAGTCATAATCAAACTGCGATGAATACTAAAAAATAATCTAATATAACGTAATTATGTTACTACAAAGATGTATACTCGTATTTAGAGGCCTGTAGAGTAGACCACTGTTCCCTTGAAGGAACTTTTTAGGGGAGGGGGCAAATTTTAATGAACTTTTATTTATGTGTCAAGCCAACATAATTATAGATTTAAAATTAAGTATGAAAAACCTTGTGATTTGGTGAAGATTTCAAGAAAGTTTAAGTTAGCATTTGGGATATTCTCTCAAATCTATTTTTTTACGAAGAATTCCTAGGATAATAGATAACGAGTAGGTAACGACAGCCCACAGGCCACAGGGTCACACCTATACCGTTTTTATAAAAATGCAACATTATGATAAATATAATTATTTTGCTTTTACATCATACATTTATACCTATTTTATTATTGTTCCGAAGTTACTATAAAGGGAATCAACATTTAACTTTGAATGTGATTCAAATAAGTAATAACTATATTATAGGTATTATTGTGCCTTTCTCTCCGTTTTATTTTATTCAAAAAAATACAAAATACCTACCTAAAGTACCTAACCAATCAAAAATAGAAAATCGCAAACTTTGGAAGTTCAAATTCCTACATTTTTTTTTTTTTGCACTATTGATTAAATATTTATTTGAAAAACCCAAAGTAATCAGAGTTCCTTTATTTAAAATATAAATTGTTGTTTAACTTAAATATTGTTGTTGTGTGAAGAGCCATCGCCAACGTCCATACCACGTTGAATACACCAGTTCTCGTCCGATCACTGAAGTTAAGCAACGTCGGGCGTAGTTAGTACTTGGATGGGTGACCGCTTGGGAACACTACGTGCCGTTGGCTTTTTTTGCTTTTTAATAAAAAAAGTTTCATAATTTTAAATAGATATTTATTATTTATAATTGTAATTTAGAGAACTAGTTTTTACTAAAAAAAAGGGGGTGAATGTGCCACGGGGCACATCATTTCTAAATACTGCACTGCTGAAAGGTGAGCATTAAATAGACAACTGGTTCAACCTAATTAAAAAAATTAAATAAACCAAGATACCTACATTTATTTCTATTTTTTTACTCGACTACCGAATTACTTAGTTATTACTTAATTTATTAACTCAATGACTTGACCACTTAAATAATCAATTATAACAACTTAGCTTTTTTCAGTTGATTAGTCTAGTTGTTCATACATATCTCATTAAAACAAAATAGTCATTTTTTTTTTTATTTAATCATTACTAGTTTGAATAATGATTTGGAGAATATGTAGGTAAATAAAAATGCTTGGTTTTAATTAATTAATTAGTTGACAAAAGTGTAGGTGATTGAGTCATTCACTACAGCCAGAGTGAGATGCTTTTTTAACATATATATTATATTATTTAAAAAAAAAATTAAGTTGCACAATCACTATATTATGTACCTATTATGTATAAGTAAGCGATCCGTTTGGTAATTAAAAAAAAATTGAGTTAACTTCTTTTTAACTGAGTTAAGTTAATATTTTTCTAATTTATATTATATCATATATTAGATGTATAACGCGTACATCTAAGTGCAAGTTATTATCGTTAACTTGACCTGACTGACTCAAGATATTATTTTTCATTAAATACCAACCTTCGAGTAATTAACTGTATTAAATAATAAATCATATTCAATCATATTTTTAACTACGAATAGTTGGTTATATAATATACTGCAAATGATTTGAATTTTGAATTAGATTCCTAAAAACTAAGTAACATAAAAAAAAAAAAATGAATGAATTGAATGTATATTTTATTTAAAAATGCATTTCGATATTCATACAAGTATGTATACTTAAATAATCAAAACAGTGTAAGACTTATAATAAAAAATCATACTTCACACTCGAATGATTAAAAATGAATTTGGTCATAACAAATAATGATCAATGGTCATAAAGGCAATACACCTAAATTGAAGATTTATATTATTACTTTCTAAACATTTTAAATGCTTTAAATATTTAATTATTTTTAGACAGTATTTCAAGTTTGGAAACTTTTCCAATTTCTTTTATAGCACAATGGGCATTTCAGAGTGCAGGAAACTATATTTATTTTAGTATAATGTCTTTGTTTTCGGTTAACACATTTTTGAGCATTATTAATAAATGTAATTCAAATAATACTTATAAAACGTACAGCGCACACGAAGTTGGATCAATATTTCTCTTCAGATTTTATACGATTGAAAATTTTGTATAAATTCTCATAATATTAATAATATACATAATACGTATACAAAAATTGATTCAAATCTTAGTTTCAAAAAAACCAATAAAAGCGTTTAAGTATACAAAAATTATAAATTAGATGTAAGAATTATAATTCCAACTATCACTTAAAGTACAAAGAACATTAATTATTGATGTCTATTTAGTATTTAAGTATTATCATCTATAGTTTCGAATAATTGTTTTTAATGTAAATTATAAGTAATTTAAAACTTACGTAGTTAACTTACTTATACGATATAATATATTTCGATATAATATATTTTAATGAACCTCGTCAATGAGTGTGTCATTGTTACGTATAGATAGACGTTAAATTTGAGTTAAATGATATATCAACAAAGGATAATATTCAAGCAGTATTTCTAGATAGGTTATAGAGTGTATTACCTATGACTTTGTACTTACTTTATTAGTAATTTATTACCATATGTGTTGAGTATATAAATTTAAGAAAACTTAGAGAGTGAAATAATTTTATGTAGGCATGTAGCCATGTAGGTATACTAAACTATATTGTGAATCATTGACAATTCGAAATTCCGACGATTATTTATTTCTGAATTACAGTGGTAAAATAAAATAATTTTTTTGAAAATTGGTTTTTAGTAAAATATTCACATTTTCCAGCTGTTTTTTGCTAGTTTTACTCAATTTGTTATATAGATAAGTAACTTCAAAAATGAAGATTAAGGCAAATATTCTGCTCCAAACATGATGATTAACACAAAAAACACCATACATCCTTCCGATCAGAACCTAAAATATTTCATAGTAAATTAATATTGTATACAAAAACAACACCATGATTACTACCTCCTATTCATATATCATTTATCCTTCTGTTTATTTAATTTAAAGGCTTTATTTATTGCGTATGGTTATTAAGGAAACTGGTCTTACTTATGCGTGAAGATTTTTGTCATATTATAACTTTGCAAAATAAAAAGTTATTGCTTCACGATAATTAATTCTGATGGGCGTTACAACTAGGTTGATTGTATTTTCTCGAGTGAAAAATGAGTATTCTTTTTTTTATACCTCAAACTTTTAGTTCTTAAGTTGCAATTTGGCTAATAATCGTGTGAAAAAATCATATTAGTCACAAGTTTTGTTCCTAATTCCATAGATCACCAGAACGGTTCACATCATTTGTCACCATTAAGGTACTCATTCAGCCAAACACAGCCAAACAGCCAAACGTTGAAATAACGTTTTAGATTATCACAGTGGATGGAAATGTTACAACCAGACGTATTGTGACCTGAGCTGTTGGAATACTTATGCCAATGGTAGACAATGGTATTTTTGCAACTTTTATGCCATAAGATAATCATATCTATGCATATAAAATACAAATACCACTTAGTCACTGATCGCTGCAACTCAAAAACTACGCAACGTACGAACTTGAAATTTGGAATAGAGCTTCTTCTCATATTTTCAAAGTGCCCAAAGAAGGGATTTTCAAAAATGATGCGTTTTAGTGGAGTAATGAACAATTAAAATTATTCATTTCCAAAATTCGTATTGTGCTGCACGGCACGGGCTCATGGCGGCCCGCGGGTTTCCAGCTACCTGCAACCTATCCTTTTTGTCCGTCGTGTAGATACGAATTGTTCCGAGAAGTTATAGAGATATATGAAAAAAACAAAACGACACACGGGCGACGTCGGGTATTTCAGCTACTGTGTTTATAATTAGAACGTTATAATACACAGTAGTTAATAGCTTTCTACGCCTTTCATTCAATTTTATGAAAACCATTAACTAAAACCATACGGATACGAGTAATTCGAAATGAAAAACATTTAAACATCAATAAATTCATTCGAAAAAAAAATTACTGCACTATGAAATAAATCAACATTTCTATACTTTCTATATTGCACTGCCTGCACATAAGCTTCTGAAAATGATTGACACTCTTATAACTCAACATTTTAGATGGTTCAGATCGATATACGCAAGAGTGTAAAACCTAATTTCTGCTTTATCATAATTCTAATCAAAAATGAAATTAGATCATTTCTAATAGGTACTGTATAAACTTAATTTTTCTAAAATACAGAAATATTATATCATACAAATAATGTATACTCGTGTGCATTTCACTTTCAATTTGATTACAATTATATTATTGATAACGTCTTTTAAATGTTAAATGTGTACATAAATAAGAATTTATTTATATTTTATACTAATTTTAAATGATATTAATTTTACTAAAAAAAACCTGATCAAGTGAGTATCGATCTGGTGTACAAAAGTGCAAAAGGTATCTAGAGGGGTCACAGTTACGGGTGAATCAAATTTGATTTCAATGATATAAATTCGTTGTATACGAAAAACAATTTCATTCTTAGCGAAGACCATCTGTCAGAATATTATAATATAACTTAGTATATTTTATGATGATTTATTTGGCTATTGAACATAAGCATACAATATAGATTGGATTAATTGTTGGCAAAGAAATTGGGTTTAAAAATGTTATTGTGTGTATGCAATATAATAATATTCTTGAAGAGTTTCAAGTGCTAACGAATAATATTATATTTAAAATACAACAAAATAAATAACATCAATATTCTTTGTTTAAATATCTAATAGAAACGTAGTTTTAAATTTTTAAACTTAAGCTCAATAAATTTAATATTTTATACATTTTAATCTATGAAATAATTTTACAAATTTTCTAGATATTTTTTGAAGTCTGTCAACATTTTAACTTTAAATGCGTATAAAAAAAGCATATGTATATAATATTATTTTCCAACTGTTATTATAACTACTTATGACGAATCTTGTATTAAATTTAAAATCTTATAAAAAGATATCAATAGAACATTTTTATTTTCAATTCTAAAAAAATAATTGTAATATCTTTATTACCATAACTAAACAACTCAAACCGATTTTAAATATTTTGAAAATCGTATCATCTTTAGAAAATAATAAAATAAAAAGTTGATGAAAATTTCGCATCTACAGTCATTCGTTTTCAATTACAAAAAATATGAAAAACGATCGATGAGAATTCGTTAATTTACGGGTGAATATGTTACATCGAAAAGTAGCTTCAAAGGAACACTCATAAAAAATTGACTTAATTTTCCAGTAATCTTTTTTTTTTTATTAACTGTATGAAGACTTATGGAGAATTTTATATTGAATTTTCAAATTTTGGAATAAAAATGTTTACGATTTTCTAAGTCAAAATAATTTACAAATGTTCTTGATTTTGACAAGTTTTATCGAAATCTTACATTTAACAACTACATTTTTGTACAATTTTTGTTTATTTTATTAGTATAAATCATTGTATTTACGTATTGTGTCTGTTAGAAAATAATAAATAATTTTCTGTAATAGGAATGTTTTTCGAAAATGTATTGAAATTATTCATAATATCTAGATCGACATTTCCCCTTAAAACGGGTAAAATGAAATAAAATATTTATATCACTTTAACTGAAACGACATTTCAGTAGATTGCGTGAGCTTGTACGACTATTGTTTAATTTATAAATTCAAAAGTAGTTTAATAAACTCTGTAATATCATACTAGAATACAGCTTTAGACTTTTGTTCGAAATAACTTTTCAGTAATATAAAGAAAATATATCTGAACTGGAAACGTCCATTTCAAGAGTCGCTTTTTAACAATTAACATATTGATGTTATCAAAAATGTAGATTCACTTGCATGTGACTTCAATAAGGTATATAATAATAGGATGGTTACTCGATCATCTTACTTCGTATTTGGAATTCCAATCGGTTGTCCCTCAAAAAAATCTCATTGGATTATTGTTAAAAAGATTAAAAATAATAATTGGTTTAATAATTAAAATGATTATTTAATTCAGTTCAACGTAAAGAAGAGCAATAAGAAATTGAATTACAAATTTAAATGCATGTTTCTACTTTAACTTAAATCAATAATTAAACATTGCAATTTTGACTTAAATCATTAGTCATTAAGATTCCAAAACCTGGAATCGTTAGATTATTTAAATGTATTTTGTAGGTCAGCATTAGCCTGGTTGGTAATTAAAACGTTAAGTTAATTTATTCATTTATTTTATAGTTAAGTTGTATGAACTTAGTCATACACAATCAGTTTAGTGATTTAAAATATAAAAAAGGGACAAAATACCTATATTGTAGGTATACAATTTATGACAAATTTAAAAAGCTATACGTACTAAACGTGAGGAATAGAGGTAAAAATGTAAAATCTGAGTATAGATCATCAATTTGGTTTGACCTGCAAACGACAAAAATAAAATTTAACAAATCAGCAATAGCGAAAATTTTTTTAAGATTTCAATTTTTGATTTTGTAATTTCATATTTGATTGTTATCCATAAATTACGGTACTTAACACAATATACGTAATGTATATTTTGCTGATAAAATCTAAGTACTTATTGTTACAGAATTATAGATGAAACTAGTTTTCATCACTCAGCGTCTATACAATTCTATAAAAACTGATTTTGTTACTAAAAGACGGGTAAAAAAAAAGTTTACTAATTTCTAAAGATAAAATTTTAGTGAATTAACTAAAAATAATTTAAGTGTTATTTTTTAAATATTAGCATAATAATGTTTTCCCTAATTGTATAACTCGTTAATACACTTGGAATAGAATTATTATGCATTTGCTTCACTCAAAATTCTAAAAATATATTGCTCACGCAAAATAGTGATGCTCTTATATTTACGCTTCGTTGCTATATCATACCGAGACAGCGTTTGGCTGTCTGAGTGAACAAACAATACAAAGGACAAACACACTAGAAAATTATATGCGCTCATGTATATAAATCCTATAAAAATGCAAAATATGTTTGTTCATTCAGAATGCACTATGATTATAATCTACATGTATTTTTGTTTTCTGTCACTAAGAAGGATCGTTTAATACTACTTTTTAGAGACAAAAACTTTTGTATAATAATATTGATAATAATCATTTTTTTTTTTTGAGTGTGCTCTACTGCTCTCAATATATCCGCTCCAAAATATATACATAGGCACATTAATGGAAACACAAATATAAAACAGGCGTATCTTCTTCAAACTTCATATATTCTGTACACGGTTTGCGTTGACATGGCAGTCGTAAAAAGCCAACAGTCAAGTTCAGATCGTGACCTCTAACACCTACATAATAGTTAGACAGTAAAAATTATCCAAATAGACCCTACATGTACGTTAAATTTTCATTACAATATAATTACTTCTATTACCGAATAAACGAGTCAAATGTACCTATAATAGAATATTTTTGTAATACTTATAATCATAATTGTATCATAATTTATTATACATGTAAGGCGTATTATTACTCATAGATACTAATAATGTTCAGCCAGCAAAAATCAATAAAATGTTCGTAATAACTCTTACTATTTTATTCGTCGATTAAAATCGTCATAAGATAAAAGCTATATTACGACTTTAAATTATAAACTAAAAGGCCTTTGTATACTGTACTAAATACATACGATAAATATTATCTATATATACTTGCAGACAAATGACCAAAATATGAATTGGTAATTGACCACAAATTAAAAATAAAAATGTATTAAACATTAATTTATAGTTCTTAATTTATTAAATTCCTAACAAAATGTAGTATGCTAAATGTGAATACATATTTTTCCACTGCACTATATCCAGTATTATGTTGTATATTAAATTAAACCATTTTTAGTTTTAATAAAAAGAGGAAAAAAATATTTATGATTGTATAGTTATTATTATTATTATTTTTTTTTTTTAACAGGCAATCTGTTATAATAGTTGAACAATAAGCTTAATTTATAATAATATTACTACACACAGGGAACACAGAGTGAAGAGGTCTCCCAGTGGTGGTACTTCATCAATATAGATAGTTATAGCTAACTTATATGCACTTACACTAACATTTTTTTTTTTTACATAGTTTTGCATAGCAGTCAACTTTTCCATTTTTTTATACACATTTGAAAAAAAAACCAAAGAGCAAGTCCACCGTTAATCAATCCATAGAGTAGAAACTGAAAAATAAAATGTTATACCTATTAATTACAATATGCAACATAATTTTAATAATATAATAAATAATTCATAATAACATTACAAATTATAATATATTTGCCATATTCGTAGAAATAATATTAATACTAAAAGAATGCCAACTATTAACACTTATAGAAAACGCGAAAAAGCAATTTAAAATATAATAATAATATTGATAATTTACCTACCCAATTAAAAAATTATTATTTGGTGTAATATGAGAACAAAAAATTGTATAGTGTTTTTATGCATTAAATACATTTGGTACATAGATTAACGTGAAATGTTTATTATATAAATTTATTTATTTAAATATGTTTGAAAGAAAAAAGTCCAACATTTGGTTAAAGATTTTTAAAAATATTATACGTTTTGATGATTAAAATTATAGTATAGACCAAAAAATTATAGTATATTATAATTCTAGAATTGATTCTCTTTAAAAACTTCAGATGTGTGATCTCGGTATAAATTTATGTTTATAGAAATGAATTACCTTTAAGACCTTTATAATACAGCTTATTTATATGGGCTGATGGCTACTACTGACTAGTGGTTTTGACTTTGTAGATATCTTTAAATTATATTATGGATTCATTAATCTTTGTAGTCAAACGGAATATCATTTATTGACATTGTAGATCGATTAAAATTACCTGTACGTTTACTGGAATCGCAATCAAAGTATCTTGAACAAATAAATATGTGAAGACACTTGACATAAATAATGAAATAAAAAATACGACACCAAAAATGAAAGCGAAACTGTCATGCTTTAAATGTTTAGCTGTTTCGGACCTAAAGAACACAAAAATCGATAAGTTCAAAATACCATATTAAATAAATGTAAATCGTTACTTAATTTAATAGTACCTGGCCACAACATTCATCGATTGAAATACGAAACAGAACATAATGTACATTATGTATACCAAATTTAATGATGTTGTCACGTAGCAGACACACAGAGTAACGCAGCTCAAAAGTGAGCCGACAAAGAGGAATAAATCACTTCTGGATTTCCAATCAACCTTCAGGAACCCTATTAAGTATGATGACAATGCTCCTGAAATAACATAAAAACAATAGATCAATACAATCATAGACGATATATTTTTTTATTATTTTGAGTTCATAATTTTTTACTTAACTTGATAAATACTTTTATTGAATTGTTCGTCACTTATTACTAAAATTATTCAGTACTTAAGAAAATGCAACTATTGTATGCTATAATATGAAACAACCTCTGATATTTTATCACATTATTATTTTTAAGTCGATAATTATATATTTGATTCACAGAAAAATATTTTGATATGATTATACTAAGCATTTTATACATAAAAATTACTATTTTAATAAATATTATAAGCGATAAATAATGATATAATTTAACTATATTTAAACTTATTATCAGTTGGATATTTGTGAAAAATCATTGCAAGCACATGAGCCACAACAATTACTTTCAATATTTGAAAGAACTATTTTAAATTGTTTGATAATAATAATCTAATTAAAAAATAGATGAGACATTTACAATAACTATTCAACTTCATATTAAACTATTTTCAAATATTTTTTATCTACGTAGGTATTCAAGTACAGCAGCCTAAAATCAATAATTCTGAACATCAACAGTAAACTTGTTCTTATATTTTATTATATACGAGTAAGTACATAATACATACATATTACATATATGAATAATAAATATATGCACATACATAAACTTGTGATTTAATATATTTGTATACAAAATCTTCATTTTCCATAACTAAAAATAAAATGTTTCTTGAGATTTTGCATTTTTATGTATCATTTTTTTACTGTGTCATTTTTGTGAGATTATTTATTAATTTCTAGTGAATTTAATGGTCTGACATATTAAGAGTATAGCATTAAATATTACATTATAAATTAAATACATTTTTTTTCCAAGTGATCTTTGTTCACAACTTCATAACATTATATCAATATCTATATTCATATTATATATATAAATGAATGTTTATATGTATGTCTCCTATACCTCCCTAAATCGTTCGTCCGATTGCGATTAATGTTTGGGAAGTTGTTGAGTACACTTCCTCAAATTTTTCTGGCATACTAAATTCAATCTCTAAATTGAAAATAGGGTGTTGTAATATATTATAAAATATAAGTTTCTTTTTTGTATGTACTCGCATATCTCGAAAAATACCCTATGGATTTTTATACGGGTTTCACTAATATAACGGTTAGGTCAGGACATGTAATTTGTCTTGTAAAAATTAATTGGTTGGTTGAAAATCTATATCTATATTAATACGAAATTTCCTTTTTTTGTTCGGGATAAACTCCGAAACGGATTGGCCTAATGTTGGATTTGGCTTATTCTTTTTTTTTGCGTGCTCATAATTGTTAACTCAGAGTTCATATAGAAGACAATTTTAGGAAAAGTAGGAAATCTGGATGAAATAAATATAACAGTAGCACCATATCTGTCCAGTGAAATTCCCAATATACCTTCTTGCCACCATGTAAGTGTGCACTATAAATGCATTCAAGATGATCGATGAAATCTTTGAAGTCTTGAACACCGTTACACTGAATAGTGAAGAATAAATTGAACAAAGTATAAATCATAATATTGAGTTATCATTTTTTCAAAAATTCTTGGTACGGGCAACGCCGATCGGGACAACTAATTAATTATAAATATGACATTTATTAAGCACAATAATTATTACATTGGTTTATATTTCTGTAGATGAAAAATATTTTTTTTAGTAAGTTATTACATACTTATTGCGTTACTTTCGTTAAAATGGTTCGGTAAAATCAATTTCATAAAAATAAAAATGAATAATTTATCGAGCTATAAATTATAATTGTAAATTGTAATGCATTTCCGTAACTCCCCCCCTAGTATGAGCTAGTTTATAAACATATAATGGTTTCAATTTGCCCCATATTAAAAATTAACTTACCTAATCAGATGGATACATCGATCGAAGAGTCTATGCACATACCAGTATTGTAATTTATAATAATTGATGTCAGGCACCTAATTTAATTTTGACGGTCGGTGATGATGGTCGGGGGTGGAGGAGTGAATTGAATTATGTTTCTTTTAAAATTCCTCCCTTGGCTTCCAAATATGATATTAAGCAAGTACCTTGTATTTCTTTTATTATATTTTAAATAAAAGTTTTCTGTGGTCTGTCAAAATTACAACCATGGGGCACGAACAAAAAGAAATCACTTAATTTCCGATCAGAATATCAAAACGAAAATGAAAGTCTACAAATGTTATTCCTTGCTTAAATTTTAAATCTTATTACCTAACTTAATACCAGCAGTTATGTCTATAGCAAATAATATTGTAATGTGATAGTAATGTGACAACAATTTGTAAATTTGACGCTATCATTTTGGCATCAACATTTTATTAAAAACCTAAAATTACTTGTCAGATTATCTCAGTTAAACATTAACTACAGTCAGCAACGTAATTATGCGTAAACCGTGTAAAATTTAATTTACCTGTTATGAAAGCCAAAGCGTCAACTCCGCCGTTGTACAACTTGTTGTTGACCTGATCGAGTTCGTTCAATTCCAAGTAAAGGACGTCGTTGTACGTCAACACCTGTAAATCTGCCGAAATGTCAAATCATATTATAGTTCATGTAACAGCATGCCTTGCTGATTAAAAAAAAAAACAAAATTGAACTTATGATGATGACGTGTAGTGCCGAATGTAAGTTGATGATAATAAATTATGATCATGTACAATTTTTCATGGGATATACTTTCGTTATAGAATTTTGGGGTAAGTATAACCTACTAATTTAATGAAAATTATTGTTATCGAGTAAATAATAATAAAAAAAAAACGATAATTCTCTTTAATACTTTCATTATAATATTTTTTCACATACGACAAGTTATTTTTAAAAAGAATAAGACTATTTTCAATCCGGTAAGTAACATAGGGTTATTAAAAAGATAGCTTTTTCAACCAAATACTATAGTTTAACATTCATTTTATTTCAGACTATTTACTTTTAATGTAGTGGACAAACACAGCGAACAGCGATGTACCTATGTTTTTTCTTTGTATCACAATTCACATAAAATTACTTTAACCTAAGTAATAGTAATAAACATAATAATATTATATGGTATGTATCATAAAATATCACCTTTAGATGCTGATATGATCGCCTCATTCACTGAAATGTCAGAACCGATTTTCTTACGTAATGGTTTATTAATTATTTAACAGATTCAACACCTCTGTTATACTCAACGACGAAGGATCAATTAAAAAGCAGAAAGACTTAACGGGTTTGTTTTACACGAACAATATTAATAGTTATGATTATGGACTATTTATTATTATTGATAGAGGACACAATGTATTGTATGCCTACTGAAATGTAACTTTAAACATTTTATATACCCCGTCCTCAACTATTTTATACGCTTTTGGGGGTCGAAACTTTTAACAAAAGAAAATGTATATGTACCCACTCAAGTACCAAATAGTACCTACCTGTGTTGAATTGCGTATAATTTTAAATCACCTGGAAATAGACTCCGGTGGCGAAGGCGAACCATATGCCGTATTTGAGAAGATACGGATTGGTGTACGCGTCCTTCAATTCTGCGTACAGCTGATCAAATACTACTCGAACGGGCTTTGGAGATTTTTCAACGAAACACGATCCAAGGTCCTGTGCCAAAGACAAATATAATTATCGTATTGATATCATCAAACAAGTAGATAAGTACGCGTCTAATGTCAGGTTAAAAGCAGCCATGTTGCTATAACCAGGTAAGAACACAAATAAGAAAATATCAATCGTTTTCAAAATTAGAAATGACAATTCATCAACACTCACGGTCTATATTCTTCGTTATATTTTCTTTGTAGTCCTAACACAAACACGGATTGAAAATCTCGCTTGTGGTGGGCAATTTAATTAATAAATGTCAAAACTACAACTATGGGATGAAAGCTTTTTGAAAATAATTACTATCATCGACAAGCAGTCTTTTGTTTCCTGGTAAAGTTTTAATTGACGGATTACTCGTTGCAAAATAAACTGAAGAAACGATGGAAAATTACTTTTTTTTCCCGATTTTGATTTTCTTTAGAGTAAACCTTTAAACAATCACCATGAGGTATTATCGTAATATTAATTTTACGAATACAACTCTAAAAAATAATTCAATAATATATGTTATACCAATAATTGTAAAATGAAATTAATACCTGGACGAGAAAACAATAAAAGTATAAAAATATTAAAATATTACTACCTAATTTGAAACCAACGGAAATTCTAAAGATTTTTTCAAATCATAGTCTGTGTTTGGTAATTAGCTGAAGTTATACAATTATTTGCGGAATTGTTTGAAATTATGTTGACACGAAATGACAGAATATCTTGTAAACATTTGGTTTTCAATATTTTTTTTTTTGCATAATATTTAAAAAAATATTCATACATATTTATACCTAATCATACTAAGTTCAAAATGTGAATTTTATATTGAATACAAATACATAAGTACTATGTTGGTACCTATCATTTTTTTAATAATACTGAACTTTTATAAAATGTAAATATTTTATTGTTTTATATTTTGAACTTGCGTACTTATGTAGGTCTTAAATAATAATTTAAAATTGAGAAGCAAATTACATGTCTGCTAAATTATAGGTATATAGTATAGGTATATATTATATTATAGATATGTTATCGACTAATAAACTATGTCCTAGAATATTTATAAAATATCAAATTTACACCAAGCTCAAATAAAATCATTTTTTTTTTTGTTGCGACCAATTCAATTAAAATTATCTTGTTTTGTTTAAGCATATATAGTGGTAGTATGGTATCTATGCACATTAAGTAGCATTTGATTTTCCGATTTTATTCATTGCATGCAGATACATGTTTAGATGGAATCTCAGTATCTCACTCTATGGCTTATGTTGGCGTTTAAGGTTGTCCAGTGAAAGTTTTATCGCATTTTGTTTCGATAAGGACCCGGCCGTTGACAAATTTATGAATAGGGGTGATGAGCTAAACAGCTAAACATCCGCATGGATGGGTTTATGGTTAAATCGATTTATTTTTGCCAAACATTGTGATTTGTTTTATTTTTGTATTTTGTACCTAGGTACTGTAATGAAAACGATTGTATACCTACTATTAAATGATATTTTAAGCTTTTGTTATTATTTTCTTCTGTTTTCATAAGAACTATTATTAATTGTGCTGTTACCCAGTTGATTAAAATGCACCTTAACATATTATATGTTGAAGAACAACTCATGCCTAATTTAAAATACTACTTATATTAGAGTACAACTTAAGTATTGATTTAGAAAGCGTTAGGTTAGGAAAATAAAATATTGAGGCAACTATTTAGTTTTAAAAATAAAATATGTCACTAACCTATGGAATGGTGGCAAAACTATTCAGAAGAAAACAACTAACTACCGATACATTATTTTTCCACTTATAAAAACATTCATACCGATACCATTAACTGTTTGTAAGCACACAATAATACCGATACATTATTATACTGATAAAATGTTATTCATTTTAAACCATGAAATATGAATACTCGTTATTGATATTTAAGTTCTCTTCCAATAATGTTAATCGAGTATTACAATTCGAAAAATATAAAAACAATTATTTCAATTTAGCTCAATACTATGGGTAAATAATCGACTTTATTACTCATACACGATTATATATTGCCATCTTGTGGCAGTGTAAAATGATCTGAAGCCTTAGTTGTACAGTTCGACGCTAGAGTGCACTTTAAGTACTAAAATTAGATGTTTAATATCATTATATCAGATGTGTTTAAGAGTTGTAACTTTTAACTGACCTTTAAGTGTATTAAATAACGATACTTTAATAATACAATTATAACAAAAGTTTTGCAGAGAACTGCATCAAGCATGCTCACCCATTTTTTCTTTAATTATGCGGCTATTAAAAACCATGTTTTTAAAATTTGTAAATAAACTTAAGAATAATATTTTCAAACTCCGGAGATGTTTGTGCTACTTAAGCAGTATCATGTGTATATACAAACTTCTGGTTTTCAATAAGAACTCCCATTTTATACTGTAAATTAAACCATTCTTTAAGTAGTACAAAACAATTTGAGAATTTAAAAATATGGTCTATATTAAAAACGGCAAAAGACAGAATTTCAATATATTTATTATTTAAATAAAAAATGGGGGTGGTGTTCTCAGTGGATTACACAGTGGATTATAATATGAAAGCATTTCACCAAATACCTACTCGTAAATGTATTTATAATATTAAATCCATCATATGAAATAATGTTAAAATAGATATGATTAACTCTATTTTAAAATATTTCATTAAAACATTGATCAAACGTTTTACATATTATTATGGCATAATATCTAGTAGTTATTAAAAAAAAAATTACCTAGGTATTGTTATCATTATAAATAATTACTTTATGATATTGACTATAGAATGTATTGTAGTTGACTTTTGTGTTTGCAGTTTTTTTACTTTCAGGATGAAAATAAATACTTGAATTTACAGGAGGAAGAAAAAATGTAACAACAAATGCTATAATTGAACCTGAAATACAATTTTAAAGTAAATAACTAAATTTTAATTATAACTTAAATAGGTTAATTGTATACATTTCTTACCCGCTAATGAAATATACACGAGTAACCCATATTCCAAGTGTAAAAATGAAACTGCGATTTGAGCAAATGTGGATGATAAACACTTCCCCAGAAGATTGGAGCCTCTAACGATTCCGGTCATTTTTTGATATAACCTACGGTCACGAATCTTTGCATACGCGTATGACATGTACGCTAGTTCAGATGCAGACGTTAGACCCAAAAATACCATACTTAGCTAAAAATATATAATATTTATTTATGCATTCATTTTTCTATCCAAAATTATTTTTAAAATGTCCAAAAACTATTCACACGACAATTTCTCACTGTCTCACTGTCTCAAATATATGATTATTATTAAAAAAAGATAAACCAGTATTATTATGACAGTTATACTTAACCTTACATTTATTACTATAACTCCTTGTTGAGTTACGAAAATTCACTTAAGTTGAAAATGCGTTCATAACCTATACGATATCTAAACTTACTTTGGATTTGAAAAGAGTAACAGGCTCCAAAACTAATAAAAACATCACAATTGAACTTAATGCGTCCAACATTACAATTGGTCTGTAGAGAACATAGTCTGTGACAAGAAACATAATAATTACTAGACTTGTAGTTGCGTACGAATTTATTGGATAAATATCTTCGGTTACCTAAAAAAATATATATATATTATATTCATAGTATTATTATAAATTATTAGAACCTACTTAATGCAAAAGTATTTGCTTAAAAGATTAGTTGGTGAATAGTGTCATATCAATGTTTAAACATTTAAAAAGATATCTGGTATATTAGAATTATAAGATAAAAATATCTCACATATCATTCAAATAAACAAAAACGAATCATGTGTGACATTTTTAGCTGCCAATTGGAGTTGAAATAATTTATAATTTATATACCCCGTTCCATGTATTAAGGAACTTATTGATATAACTTTTAACAAAAAAGGTCCAGCCGTTCTCCAGTAATACGACTACCAATAAATATCACTTAGCTTGTATTTATATAGATTCTAATGAAGAATGATGAACTCAAATTTTATCATTTTTGTCATCCTAGCATACATGTATAAGTAATCAAATTTAATAATATTATTAAAAACACGATTGAATATCAAGTATTGTAAACAATTAAAAATTTAAACGGTCTTTAAAAATTAACGATACTGTAAGTCAACCTTTTTTTTAATAAAGGTCTAAAAACTTGTTGAGAATTTACTATTAAAATTTCTCATGTTGGCTCTAAAAATAAAAATAAATGTATTCATTTCCAACTAAAAAATTACTTGTGAATTTTCAGAATTGAGATTAATTTTTTCAACATTTGAACTTTAAAGTTTAAATGCATATACAAAATAACCATGCGTCCATGCCTATTCAATATTTTAGAACTGCTATTTAAACAACTTTTGAGGACCTTTGAATTAAATTTTCAATCTTTTTTACCAATTAATTTTTTCAGAAATTGGTGAAATCCTGAATGTTTAATGATGATTTCCTAGTATAATATCACACATAGTATTATGCAATGTGCCAATGTATCTCATAATAGTTTCAATTAATATTGTTCCCTTGCAATAGTAATAGAGTATGGTAGGTACAATATACGTTTGAGTATAAGGATTCAAATAGTGCATTTTGATTTCTACAACCTCAAGATCAGTGGTGAGTAACCTAGTGGCCGTGAAAATTTTATTAGGGGGGACGCCAATAATTTTACACCAAATTAAAAAGTTATTTACTAAATATGTTATTTTATATAGATTTTATATAATTCTAATTGTGTATTTTTTTTCATGTTTTGGATTAATTAAATTAAAGAAATATTAAAATTAACGATTCAATTTATATGAATAATATGTTTGTATACATTAAGACTACGAAGTAAATAACAATACACTTACATAATGTTATAGGAAGGGGGAGGGGTCGTATTGTCAAAATAAATCAATTTGGGGGTCGTGGATCAAAAAAGGTTGCTCACTATTGCTCTAGACAACGGTTTTAAAAATCTAGACAATTTTTATAGGCAAGATGATAGTGACAGACTGATAGAAGCGAAAAATTCTCCATCCGATAAATTAGTGAGATGATTTCCCACTGATAATGGTAATATATAAACCCAGATATGATATTTGGTACTTTTATGTTAAATTACTAATAATTATATTTATTTTGAGTTTTATATGCAAAACAAAATTTGCAGTAAGTTTTAAAATCCACACATTACAACAATGACTTTATAAAGTTTTATTTTACTAATCGTAAAATAAAATATCTTGATTAGGTAGTTAAGAATATTATTTTTAATAATAAATTATATCAAAATATTACTAGCTAAGCTCAGAAAATTATTATAAAAATAATGAATTAGTTTAAAATGGCGTATTAGTTTCATTAAACTTATACTTTATTTGTTTTAACTTTTATTACAATATGAAAATGAAAAACTAATATTATATAAAGTAAAAAAAAGTGTGTTTTAAAACCACAATTGTTATTGTAAAAATAATAAAGCATAAGTTATACTAAAACTTACTTGCTCAGTAGTAAAATTTACGGCTGGGCTGGTTAAATATGATGTATAAAATGAATCCACTGGTCGAAAGTCCCGAAAAGTTGCAAACAAACTTACACATAGTGATATTTTCAACCACTCTTCCATTTTATCCGGTTCTTCAAATATTTTATTTCGAAAATGCAATTTTCCTGCCATAATAAGAATTAATAATACATAATAAAATAAAGTAAACATGGAGTATATTTTTATATTCTATGTATATAGGCAAAAAAATACACAGTTTTGATAAATAATTTGATTAAAAATATCATTGTTCTCATATTTTTAATAATAGTGTATATAATGTCCTTATGCAAAAAATTCTAGTGTTTAAATGAATTTAAATAATTTAATAAAAAATAATTTAATTTGTCAGTCTGCTATTAAATTTAAAAAAAAGGAAACAGCAAAAGAATACGTTTAAATAAGTGAATATTTTACACCGTTTTCGGCTACACAATTGAATGTTATATATTATTTGATTTATGCAATTATAAAAACAAACAACTTGTTAAAAGATATAATATTGAGCATTAGTATCTATTATGATAATAACCGTTTATAGCCTTATAGGTGTAACTTGTAATTAATAGTATTATGTTAACGAAATATGAAGCGACTTGTTGGCATAATATTTTGTCATACAAATATACTGCTTCAATTAAAATGAAATAAAACATCTTAGTTAAATACCTGATTTTCGCCGAATGTACTGGATTTTGAAATTTCAAATTAATTACCTACTTTAATTACAATAAGTACTGTTTAATATTTAATGTAAAATAATCCTTTTGCATCAAAAACTCACGTTGCATTTAAAGTTAACAATGAAAAACAAATAGGGAACTATACTTAATTAAAAGCCGGTACAACAATACGAATATAACTGTAATCAATCAAATGAAAATCGTTTATGGTTCCGTCGCCGAGCAATTCAGCAGTACATTTTATGCCGGTAACTCGGACTGGCTGGCTGCAGAGCTATTGGTGGACGCATGCTACACGAAGGTCAGCCGGTTTAAAATTATGTAATCACTAAAAAGAGATTAGTAGAAAATAAAAATAAAACATCAACCGTATGAACTCTATAAAGAATTCAGTACAGACGTATAATTATACACTACAAGTGGCTAGTATTCGATTCACAAAAAAATAATATGTTGTATTTTGGAGTTGCAAGCTAATCAATCAAGTTTAGACGATTTTATGTACGATATTTATTAATATCAGGTAAACCTTCCATAGTCAGATAAATGTATTATTTGTATTTTATACTATAGTAGTACTGTACTGGTGCTTATTTTGTTGGGGATTATGATTATACACTAACCATAACTCACTTTGTAATAATACAATTTTAAAAAACCAAATTGAACATTTTTAAATGTATCATGAAAAAATTGTGCTACAGTTTGGTGTATGTTAATTTGAAACGTGGCTTAAACACTGTATTCTAAGAATAAAAAAATATTGATTACTGATGAGAGAAACCACTACTGAATATGAATTGAACTGGTCCATAATTATATTCATACATTGTTTAAAAAATAACATTGGCTGTAGACTATAAGAAATCGATAATCATCATATTTTATACTTCTCAATAAAACAATGCGTCGTTTAACACTGCTTCTAATAATTAATTAATTAAATTAAAATTTATGTTTAAATAATGAAAAAAAAACTATTAATTATGATGATGTTTTTAAACTGAATGATAAGAAGTAAAATGTACATACATAATATTTCCTGCTAATATTAATCATATAAATATCATCAATAAAGTTCAACTAATTGATAGAACAGCACATTTAACATATTATCTATAAAAAAATGTGTTAGTACTAAAATATATTTTTTTTGTAATTCATAAATTAATTTATCTCTAATAAGTTGAACAGTTTTCAAAGTCTATCAGCTGTTATTTCTTTCTTTATATTATTATTTTTTAAATGAAAAACTGAATGTGCCTCTAAATTATTTTATACATTCCATAATCATTATGATATTATTTATTATATTCGTGATCTTAATATTATACTAAATATTTAATCAACGGTATTACAGTACTATATAAATATATATATATATATATATTAAATCACATAAATATTTATTCATCCAAACATCATATTATATTTTTTACTTATCGAATCATTGTAATTGGAAAAGAATTATGATTTCTACGTTTTGGTATTATCAATATTTTTTTATTTATTATTTTTACCGTAACATTAAAAATGTTTTATAATACATTAATACTATAATATTACGGTAACTTAAGTCCAGATTTTATCATCTTACGACACCTAAAATATGACGCTAATATTCTGTAAAAAACTTACAAATATTCTCCTTATATTCTATTCAAAAATTGAAAAATATGCAAAAATAGTCAATTAACCTCATTGTATATATTTTTTTTATATTAGTCAGATGTAAACTTTCTAGTAAAAGGATTCCAATATAGTCTATAGAATAGTTAAAATAGTTGAATGATTCTATCCATTGTTTTAAAATGTGTTTTTAATTTAATGGTTTCCTTTATTTTATTATTTTTAAAATTAAAACATGCGACACCAAGTCACCAAACCAAAATATAGGTACTTGGACTTTTGATAAACAAAACGCGTTATAATATGATGTCAGTATAGGTTAGATAAACTAATGCATAACTGCACATTACGATCACTGTGTTTTTTTTCATCAAATTTATTTTTAAAAAAATTGTAGTTAGTATAATACTTTTTTCGGGTATGGTTATATTAAAATTAATGACAATAATTTTAAATATAAAATAAATTAGTATGTTTTCTCATCATTTACAAATTATGCTAAATAATTTAATATTCCCTAATCCATGAAGTATTCTCATATAATATGCAAAAAAACTTTATGATCACCGTGTTATATGAAATGTGTCCACTTTTGTATTCCCATATAAGACTGCGTAAACTAAATAACGATATGTAAAACACATAAATCTGGACTTCAATGATAACGAAAAATCAATTTATTTATTTATACTGATATGACCACATTTCAATATTATAAGTAATGGCTAACCCAATTAGAATCGAACACCAAAGTATAGGTCTAGTATATATGGACCTTATGCTTAAGCAACCCATTTCAAAACCAGCTTTATTATTTAGCCTTTAATAATTCTTATTGGAAATTTAAATATTGACTTGACAATTGTGTAGCTTCATATATCACGCTGTATACAAATTGACTTTATATCATACCTAAATATCTATATATGATTAAAAATCCAGCTGGTACTACAAACAAAAGTGACATAACAAAACATAATCGCTCGGTACTATATTCCGTTGCTTTGCTATAATTTTTCGTTCAGTAATGTGGCATTTATAATAATTTAGTATTAATGATGCATTGTAGTCTTCTTAGTAGAAAAAAACTCACCCCAAATAAAAACTAAACTTTTAGGGAAAAAATCTTAATTGATTAATAACTTTTGTATTTGGTTATGTCAATTTTTAGTAATACAAATATAAGTAGCCAATGTTGTAGATCAATTATAATTAAAATTTACTTTACTTTATTATATATACGATATGTATCTATAATGTACTATTTACATATAATAACTGCAGTGTTGAAATAGTATTATTTTTCTGCCCATTTTCAAATTATTATTTTTATTCAATTTATCTTGAATTGAAAATAGTTAAAAGTATATTATAATGGTAGGTACAGAATGTAAATTTTAGAATTTTATTTTCTGAAAAAAATACACAGAATGCTCATGTTTCTCTAAGGTATTAATTTTGTCGTAATTCATATTTACACTGCAATCACTTAACTTGAACAACACTCATATTATTAATAAAAAAATCTGATTTTTGGAAAACCAAAGAAGGGATCTATATCTTAGGCATCCGAAATCCAAAAAATAATAGAACCATGGAATCAACATGGTACTTAAATTATGTACATAGCTTTGGTATCGAACAAATATACATTTTATCACAACACAAATGCAAATTGCAACTATTACTATATTAAATTGAAACCAAGTAAATCAAATTAACATTACTTCTTACAACCATACTGATGTAATATAACTTCCATTCAGAGTCTGGTCAAATCGATATTTCTACCAACTTGTTTTACAACTACATTATGAGTTTTATTTTAGATACGAAAGAATAACTGATAAAGATCATTAATTTATAGTAAATTATTGGTTATTATTTTGGTTTTTATTTGATGAAAGGCCAAGATGTTGCAGTCAATCATTTAACACATTTATCATAATTAATTAGTGTAATATGACGGGCAATTATATAAGTGTTAATAATTTAATCTTTAACTTATTAAAAATGCAATACATATTGAAATCTTTAAGATCTTTTCACAGTTTTTTGTTTTGTTTTAAGAAAGTAATTCAGCTGTAACATGTCTAACCTTACATTCAAATAATATGTAAATACAGTGTAACTAACAGCCATTGCCACCAAAGTGGTAAAAATAGATAGCACAAATATTATAAGTGTTTGGAAATAACAAAATGTTCTTTGTGCATATTTCACATATTTTATCATTGAGATAGATCGTAGCAGCGTTAGTGTGAGTTAGGATAATAGCACGATAGCATGCTATAAATAAATGTCCATATCCGTACAAAGAACGTGTGAATAATAAAGGGAACATAATGCCTGAAAATTATCCTCGAAACTTAATCATCTGGGGAGGGGGGCTGGAGAGAGAGACTGACGACGCATTTTGACGTTCAGAAAATTATTAGTCTCGGAAGCCCACTAACGCACTAGACTCGTTCGGCAGGAATTTTGTTACACTTCATTGCACACTACTGCATTAACACATATTCGCCGACGATGAATCGTCGGTTTTTGATCGAGGATCGAACGATGGATAATGTGTCGGCAAGTTAGTGTTTTCCAGTTTCTTACACGAGTGACTCTGATAGACGACTGAAAATATCGAGTTACCCGAATATTTATACCACGGCAAAGGTGGCAAATTGTATGCATAAATCGGTGTGACCGCCATCCACTGTTCACTGTATTGTTTACGTTATTCGTGAACGGGTAATCGTGATATTATTTTCAGTTTGTCGGTGTGGTGTAGACAACAGTGGCCACCCAGGAGTGTCTTCTTATCGCCGTTCTATTGACAATGGTCTTGCCACAAAACCTATGTGAGTACATATAAAGCGTTCTCATTACCAAAGATAACGTGTCGATGAAACAAATATTATACCTAAACGTAATTAAATTAAATGATGAACCAGACTCATCGCTGCCAGACTTCCAGCTGGACATTACGAAACTTCATTTTTTGCTATTTTTTTATCTTGTTGTTATTCACCGACCGTGTAATGACGAACTAAGAAGAACTGTGTACTAAGAGCATTTTCATAATATTTCTTGATAACAAAATTTATTTATTTTTCTTTGTTGAGTTTCGTTTCCCTTGGTATTTAATTAAATAATGCTCATAAATACATCTCTGAATGCAAATAATTGTTTTTATGGTTTAATTTATTATGAGATATTTTTACTAGAGCAGAATAATATTTAAATTAGTCCAGAAATAAAAGTTAAACTATTGACAAACGCCATCTATGAGACAATTCATACTGCTGTAAACAAATGTATAGAATAGTATGTTCTAACTAATTTTAAAGGCAGATAGAGCAGTCAATTTATAAATGTTATTTAATAAACATTTTTTTCACAGAAAATATAATATAGTTATCACAATAAAATATAAAAACAATCACATATTTCAAAGATTATAAATGTACATAAAACTGTCAAAAATAAACGAATAAACATTTGATTTAAGAATTAAAATTATTGTTTAAGGAATACAAAATAATAACGAAAATTATTTTTACATTTTCATACATCCATTAAAACGCATTTGTTTTTCAAGTTATGAATAATAAATTATAATTTATAAAATTGTTCAGCATTTAAATAATAAAAATACTCTTTCTTAGAAACGCCCGCATACCTTAATCTAAATATATAACAAAACTAATATCTAAAACATATTAACAACATATCTGTTCATTGAAAAAACTCAAGCGAACTTGATGTTTATATAAATATTGAATATTAGTTACATACAAATAAAATACAAAATGTAGACATTATTAATCAGAAACATGTAGATACAAATTTAAGTATGCCAATTGTATGCCTAGAACTAAAGTAAAAAAATTTAATTTTCAAAAAGGCAGTGTACGGTCCGGGAGCGTATGATAAAAATGAGCACTCGAGCCCGGTTACCTATAAGCTATAATGCATTACATCAACACACCAACCGACCTGTGTAATTGTATGTGTATATATGTATATAGCACTCGACAGGAGGTGGACAGGGTCACCGAGCAAAACCTGTGAGTGCTAGTGTGTGGGTGGGGTGTGTATGTGTGCATATTTGTGTGTGTGTGAATCTTAATAACTAAATGACAAGGTAACTTTAAGAAAATGGTAACACATTGATTGGTAACTGATTATCTGTATTAATTCACAGATTTAAAATAATACATAATACAAAATTAAATAATACACACAATATAAAAAATGGCCCTTCTGGCCCAACAATAATAATAATATAATAATAATAATATAGATACTAAATATGATAATAAATAATAACTCGGAAAAACTCACAATTTGTGGAGCACGGTTGGCCAGCTGCTGCCTATGCCTAAAATAATTGAAAATTGACACACACGACAACAAAGAGCACACAATGAATACATTTAACAAATAATAATAAACAATAACATAGAGACAAGGATTATAATAAAACATCTTTGCGATTTGCTCACGCACATAATGAAATATATAATACGAATAATGCATTCGGCGATTAGCGCCTAGAAATATTACAAAATCGAGGCTATTTGAGCCGTTGAAAACGTAATTGTAAAACTTGACGATTTGCGCCCGTGAATATAATTATTTTCTGCGTTGACTGTGTGCAACGAACTGGTGACGGATTACGGCGGCGGTGCTGGACAGTGGACATATACGGAAACTCGTCGGCGGAGTAATCTACATATTATATAATTCACACACGACACAATTTATAACAAAAAGAAAACAATATAAATAATTCACTAATGAGAGCTGTGTATGGTGGTGGAGACTGTTATAGTGCTCATTTTTATGTAACGGCGCAAACAGGCAGTCTAAAGTCTACCGAGAAGTTACTATTACCACATAGCTGTGTATTGTATAAACACATATCGTTCGTATCTTTTTTGACACCACGTAGTTGCAGATTATTTTAACTATTAATTATAATTATAATCATAAAATCCTAATATTTTGTGTAGTGACATCAAAAATCTCAGATTTTCCTTCCAATTCTCTTGGCTTTCCGTGCTCTACTATCATCACTTAACCAAGAGTACAAAAAAACTAAATATTGGCATGGAGGTTTATAATATTCTATGAGGAAAACATGTGATTTTACTAGAGATTAGATAAATTATACCATCAGGTGGTTATAATCTAATGTTGTTCTTTTATTTATTTTAGTAAAAGTAAATTGAAATTACTAATAAAACGTAAACCCTACTCAAACACTCAAAAAAAAATCCTCCACATTGTGTATAGACCGTTGAAAAAGTGATCGAGACACCTTTAAACTGTTGCCAAGTAAAACTCACTCCTTGTGCACCGAGTAATTTATTTTGAAGATATACAGTTTTCCCCCTCCTCATCTCAGTTTTGGAAAACGGATTGCACAGTACAACGGTTCTGGTTCGGAGAATTTTTGCTGGCAAAACGTCAAATCCCTGTTAACTTGACAAAATTGCTTTATTTTGCACTCTCCCTTTGTTCGGGTACCCTTATTGTCCTACGGCCATCGCAACCTCCCTCGCCCTTACACCATCACCCGTTTGCTCGTCCGTCCGTCCATCCGTTCATCCATCCAAAACCTTTACACCCGGTGTCGACAGAAACAAAAGGAAATTATTCGGGAAATTATGTTCTCACCGTCTGGTTTTTCCGAATCAAAAAGTCGGAAAAATAGGCATTGTTTTTTTAACCGTGAAATATTTATTTATTTTCTTATTACACGAGCCAAGTTTGTATATAATGTTTTCGTTGATACCACAAAGATTTATAAGGAAGAGAGAAAGCTAAATTCCTAAAAATATAAGGGTTTTATAGCAATGTTTCTTGCGTAATACTTATGAGTGAACCAGATATGTACCTATCACACTATATCTACTTAAATATATCAAATATCAGTATCTAAAACTAATTAAAACGTTTCAAATTATAATGAATTGTAGAAACATAAAACAATATTGTTCTAGCAAAGAATAATGAAACTTTTTATGTAATGAAAATAGAGATAAATATTTAACAAGGTGTAATTATTAATTGTATAGGTACTTAAATAAATTCATATAACTTTTGCAAATTAAAGTCTCTGAATAATACTAAAATTATGGCTTTTGATGAATATTGTTAGTATATTTTGAGTATTTGAAATGTTTCTCTTATCTTAGATTCAGAAAAAAATGAAGGGTTTAATTTGAAACTAAGGTGGAAGAACTGTAGAGAATTATTAGAGCTATTATTTTTAAAATGGGTCACAATCCGGTTTAAAATGAAAAACAAGTCAATAATGTTGTTGGAAATAATATATACTTAAGAATTCTTATGAAGTAGATAAGAAAATAGAGCCATAGGTACACACATTAAAGAAATTGTAATGTTGAGGAAAACGAGTGTTGTAATATGGTTTAATCAAGTAAAGTATGAATACCTATAACTCGTCGTAGATTGTATACGATAAATTACATTATGGCTTGAAAATAATGCATAATATAATTTATAGTAGAGGCCATTTTTATAGATAATGGAATTATTAGTTGCATAATGTCATTTGTATACTTACTACTTATAGTTAATTTTATTAGTTACCTAATTGAACGGTCAAAAAGTCGTATCCAACAGTATTTATAAATGATTAAATCATTATAATTAATTACAACTTTACAAGAATCCGGTGTGAAAAAAAAATATTTTAAAACAATTTATGTAAACGAGGGTTGATCGGTATCCGTTGTGGAACGTGGAAGAAAATATTAATTTAACATTATTTTCGTCTAACAAAGCAGACTTAACTTTAAATACAATCATTATTCTGTTATAATATTTTAAAATTCATAAAACAATAATAAACTCTTAAATGCCGAAAATAATGTAGTATAATACCTGTAACTGACATAGGAGTTAAGTTACAAGAAACTTTTATGCTCAGAGGTTCAAATAACACTTATAATATAATACCTATCAATATTAATTGTTCTATCAAGCGTAGTTATGACTTTAATATGTGTGTGAACCATATAATGAAAACCTAAACGTTGATATGCTTCTCTTAATCCATTTCAAAGATTAAACTAAATTGTTGAGTTTATAAGAGACATTGTTGTTATTTTCATATAATTTTGAAAGAAAGCAATAAACAATTAATGTTTATGTAGCCAAATTTAGATTTTATTTATTTTCTCATTAAAATGATTGAATTTTCAAAATAGGTGATTGAATAAAATTATCAAAGTGAATCATAGGCTTCAAATATATTGAATGATTAAAAGCATAATAACCCAAATGTTGTAGTTTTTCTATAACAAAAATTTCATAATAAATAATGCTAGTCTGCATAACATTCAAATTATTTTTTATTTAGATTATGAAATCATGCAATTAAATTAAATAAAGTTTGTTTCACAAAAATATTATCGCTTATAACTCAGTTATGTGTTATGAATCCCGATACATAAAATGCATATATTTTATTATTCTTCCAATATAATATACGAATTTATTCAATTTAAAATTGTATCCATGTACATTTTGTCGAAAAACTTGTATAGTGTGGCGCCTTTAAAAAGTTCCAGTGTATCCTTTTCTACAATATTCTTAGATGACTCATGGGACTTTTTTATTTTTGCATTACTCTTGATAAGATGGCTCTTTAAAAAATGCTAAAGTTTTTCAATTAGGTAGTTCATGTTTTGCATCTTATGTAGAGACGAAATAAGTTTGTACATGTTTTGGATCATTACAAATAAAAACATTTTATTACTGATAAGTGATAGCGAACTAAATAAAATACGATATCACAAAATGATGGATAATTTATTATATTATTGTACAGTTAAAGGTACAGTCTTTTCATTTTTCTCAGTAATTATAATTTGATCGTACATACACGGATACCTACGTAACCTACCTGATTGTTTTAGCAGATTTTTATTACTTTATTTTTGAACAGTTAATATACTATTGATTCATCAGTATAAAGTTTAAAAGTAAATATTTTAACATAATATTAATTTATATTTTATTAACTCAATGCTCAATGATTTTATATCATTGCTTATAATACATAGACAAACTCACTTAAAGTCTATTCAATAATTTTAAACAAGAATACCATTTTTAGATATTTTCTAATAAATAATTGTTTTGTATTTTTGTAATAAATTAATACATTTAAAGCTTAAATAATACAATATTTAACCTTTTTATAAACTATCATTACTCTAAATAACTTTATTAGATGGATAAACATCATATATTATATTATTTAAAAGTGACGCTAATTCGTTAGATGGTGAACACAAATTTAAAGGTGTTTTAAAAAAGTTTTTTTTTTATTTAATGTGAAGATTAAAAGGGTTATTTATCGCTGACTAAAGCCGAAGAATGTATTAATCTGCGCGGCCCGTCGACTTGCGTTGTTAATAACCGGATCGCATCAGACTAAATCTCGCGTGCAAAAGGGTGTAACAGGCCCTTGTGAAAAAAGTCATTGAAAAATTATTCACCTTTTCTGGATTAACCTTAGTTTTAAAACAACAGTAATAATAACTCTTGATTTATGTACCGGGACCGAAGAAATAATAATAAAAAATAAAAATATTCTTTTTGAAATGATCCATACACCTTAAAATGTTTATTCTGGGTAAAAACAATTTTTAAAACCACACTCATCGTTTGACATCGTTCGCAGAGTAATATTGCAGTGTAATATAAATACTAGACGATGAATAGATGGCGTAAGGCTAAGTACAATGAAGACATCGATGCTAAAAATAGATTTATTGAAATGCAAAATAAATATATTGTGATCAACAATTCGCTTGTATTCGCAATATGTCGTTTTCGAATTGCTTACAAGAACAGACGACCAGTGGCATTTTTAGGAATCGCTCATGAAAGGGATGAAGATAATTTTTCCAGCGCAGTACCGGGAGGAGTCATTACCCCTACCCTCATGAAGCCTATGTACAAGGAATTAAATTTATTAATAGTACATAAAAACATTGTTATTATTGTAATCATTATTGAATATTAATTAGGAATTAAAATTTCAGAAAAAAATTGAAGTTTCTGAAAAATAAAATAACATAATTTACACTTAAAAGTTAAAATAATTAAAAAGTATGAAAATATTACATTTTAATTTTACCTAAACTGTACTGTGGGTATCGAGTTTACCCTTCATCGAGTACGTAACTGTAATGTATGTATTTAATTTTAATTCAATAATTTATCATTGCATACGAAAAAAAATTCTGAACGACAACCTATAGTACCTAATATGTAGATTTTATAATAATTGCAATTATAATAGTTACATATTTATTGCTATTAGTAAGCAATATTAATTAATATTAGTTTTTTTATTTATAACACATAGTTTTAAATTAAATACAATCTCTCAGAATATGAAAAATATATGAAGAAACAAGACTTTATTTTAAACAAAAACAATTTTTTTTAGTATTACGTTTTATAAATTAAGCTATGATATAACATACAAAGTACGGATTCACTTGAAGTAGCTATAACATCAAAACTAAAGCAGGTATTGAATTCTGATTGCTCCATCATTTTCAGTAAAAATAAGTTCAAAAGTTGGTAAAATAATAACAATAAAAAAAAAAAATACTGGTACCAGTCAAAGTAGAAAATATAATAAATCTAGTAAACTAGTATTGTAGTTTTTATGTACTGTAATTTTTCACAGCAAAATATAAAAAAAAAACATTCAATGGTATTATCAATATGTATATTTGATATAAATTTGCAGTAAGTGTGTTTATGTAATACAACATTTTACATTAACTGCCAATGGGTCCCATTGGTCCCCCTTCCCGTAAGTACGTCACTTCAGGAGATGTTCAAGACGTATTGTATTGGAGGTTACATTATATACCGACGTGAGGATCAGTGTTTCCCAACTTTTATTCTAGATCCTACTTTCCAGGTCGCTGTGCATTGATAATAAAAGTTCTGTTTTTCTGTAATGGCAATTTAAGACATTTGATTAATATATCTTTAGTCGTTATAAGTTCAAACAATAAAAATAATTTTAAAAAAAACATTGTTCAAAATTAATACAATATTTTGTTTATCCATTTCATACGAGTAATATTCACAAGAATTTTTTTTTCGATAATAGTGGAACAAATTAAATATTCGGATAAATCATTGGATGGAATGTCTCATGAATTGTTCAATAAATAATAAATGGTAAATACTAATTTTACAATATTATAGTTGTTCAATGTTCATGTGTACGACATTGAATTATTAATTTAGTAATTTTGGTGTTTTGATGAAAATAATAAAACATTTATAAACTTTTTTTTAAATGACAGGGAATGAGGAAAAAATAAGTTTCAAAATAAACCACTTCGTTGGTTTCAAAAATAAAACACTGTTTGAGTAATAAAAATAAAGCACAACTTAATTTGTTCCAAAAACCAAACACTGTTCGTTCATGATGGTCTTAAACAAAACAAAAAAAAAAACAGATTGCCCTAAAAGACGGGGAAAAAATAAAGTAACGTGGAAAGTTTTTAAGCGGTTGGATATGACGAAAAATTTGAGAATATAATACATAATATTATAAATGCACATAATACAAAGCAATTACCCTGACGGTACACCGCACTATTATGTTTTGCGACGTTTAGTTTTAAATATATGACGTGTTTGGTATGCCCTTTACATTCATTCACATTATGGTACTTTATTCGGAATATTGAGACGTAATGAAGAATAAAAGGAACGCAAACTGATCGGCGGACGGGCCAAATAAAAGGCCGCGGGCGATTGCTGATAGGACGATCAATCAACGCTGCTGGGTTTCGATCTATAGAACACACACGAGGTTCATCCATTTCATTGTGACAGAAAGTGTTTCTACACCAACGCCACACCACGCTAGCAGTTCTAAGGGTAGATTCGATTTTTCGATATCACAACAAAAATGCTATTATAATATTGTGTATTATACATGTACAACATTATTATCTACCTGCATAAAGTTAGCTATTTTAGTAGATGGTTAAGTTGTGCGATTAAATATGGTAAACAGGGTTCAGTTGAAATGATTATTAAATTAATAAATTCAAAAATAACCACCTCAAATAAGGAATTTATAATTGTTTTGTGTGATATAGAAATATTGATTACATAATTACATTATTGTTCGATCTATGTGCATTACGATCAATTACTCACTACATATGTCGTATACAATACATCGTTACAGTGACATTAAAATAGCATATAGGCATTGCACTTTTTTTTTATTCGTTTACGACACATACGAATCGTAGAGCCAATGTGTCTCCCATGTGTTATGATTCTTCATTCCATCGAGTATTTTTTTTTCCATAAAACGTATATCACATTCAAATTTGGTTATTATACTATATTGTTACTTCAGATTGAGAAATAAAAACAAATGAAACATGTACCGAGAACGGAACTTATTTTAAATTGTCTTCGATTGACTTGTAGTACTAAACCTTAATTGTTTGTAATTCATAAAATATTTCTTGCAACAAGCAATCTAAAGTTTTACCATGAACCTAATTTATTATTTTTAATTTTGATAAATGATTTACACTGCGTTGTAGGCAACGTGTAAAAATAAAAGTTTTATAAAAAATATGATTCACGAATATCTAGTTAAAGAAACAAATGCACCACTTCACAAAAAGCTTTTTGGTGGTTTTCCTTTAAGCTTAAGCCTTTTATAAGAAAAAAAAACCATATTATGCTTTCAGTTATAATAAATTTTAAAATATGGTATCCACACGACAGGCAAGTTTAAATGTTGACTGTATTATATAATCAATGCATGGTTATTAAACCTGTAAAAGTTATGACAAAAAGCATTCCTGAAAAAAAAAACTGTATTGATCATACTCGTAATTTATTTTGGTTATATGACGAAGCGTTTGGTTTTAATAAACACGTATATAATAATCGTGAAAATAACGAGAAGAAAGATTAATTTAATTGTGATGGTAGGTAATGGGCAATGGTTATCATCATGTCAAGAATATATTATTATGTACTTAAGAGGGGAGTGGAAATTGGTAGATGAGTTGCATCATTCCATTGATACACCGAATGCAACCAATTATAAACCTAGATTCAAATAAGCAGTCGATTTGGCATCCAATGAAAATTAATTTGTTCAATTGACAAGAACTGCTCACCCCTCCGTAGACTATATAATTACCAATAGGAGGAGGGGCTGGACTTGGACCGAAATGAGAGCCTAATTGCTTGTTGTTTGGCTTGTGTACAGTGCCTTGGGAAATGATAGTGATAAGAATATTACAGTTTAAAACGTACAAAAACATATTTCCCATAAATAGGCACTCACTAAACATAACTGACGTGACTTTTATCTTGAGATACAAAATGTTAGAAATAATTTAATGTTATTAATTTTACAGATGATAAACGGTACAATAGTAATATTATCATTATTACACTATTAAAGTAATAGCCATAAAAATAAAAGAAAAACCAATATATTTTTTTATAGGTACCTAAGTGTATGTAAAGTATTTCTGATTACTACGTGTAAGTAAAATAACTATACAAAGTAATATATATATAGAATTAATCAATACATCGTTTTAAGTAAATATTCATATGATCGTTTAGATGAGTTATAAAAAATAAAATGAATAATACACATTTTGTAATATAGTTTATATTTTTTATGAGTACCTATATGGAAAAATATAGCCAACAATATTATTATTATTATAATTTACTACGATACCTTACATAATAGGAAATATATTGGCGAGCCACATACGCTGATCTTATGGAAGCAAGAAGCCCTACTTGCAGTGACACAGGTAAGTTATTGATGTATAGAGAACAACAAAATAAAGTTATAATATTAGTACACTCTTAAAAAATGATTCTTAAAGTTTAGCTTACATATTTCATCTTATTTTTTTAATTTGCCTTTTATAACTATGCACTTAATCTGGTAAATACATTGTTTACATGTTTTTTTAATATTCAGCACAAATCATATAAGTACCTACCTAAAAGTTTATTTTAATCGCTTGAAACGCGTTGCTTATTTTGTCGATTTTGAAACCGATTTCGTTACCTATTCATGATCAATTATAAATACAATTCAACTACAGTGTAAACTGTGAAGATGTCTTAAATTTATAATTGCAATTATATTATTATTTTCACTCAAAAGGGTTTTCAAGCAGCATAAGTTGTCCAACATATTTGTAAATACAGTGATAAAAATCAATTGCAAAAGGTAAAAGTTAAATTCGCAATATTTACATATATTATAAGAAAAAGAGGGGAATTTATGTAACAGCTCTGCGGTAGAGTAGAAGTTAAGTGTACCTCGTCATTGAGTAAGTTACTGTAAATTATGTATTAAATTTAAAGTCAGTGATAAATCATCGCATATGAAAAACGATTCTGAGTGAAGGAGACGGGTGTATCAGGATCTAAGGATGATTTATAATATATTTTATAGTACTATAAATAATTTATTTTTCTAATAGTTATACTATTATATAGGTAACCTACCTATATGTTGAACTAATTTTCGTCAACCTAACTAAGTATATTATATAATATATTTATACTGCTACTTAAGTTATTTATTTTACAATAAAATTTTTGTATACGGTAGACTAAATTAATTTTTGCCAAAAGCATTTTTATTATATAAGGTAATATATATAAGTATTATAATATATATTATTAGTATTATATAAGGTAATGCATATTGAATTATTATAATAATTAATAGTTTATATTATAATTATTATCTTTTGAGTCAATAAATAGTTAACGAATAACGGAGTGAACATAGGATATTTTTTTAAGCATAGGGTTAGTTGCTTAAAAGTCGTATAAATGTTTTTAAAATTACATCGTGAGTACAAAATATTATAGTCATATACTTTATTACTTTAAACGTTTCAAGTACCCACAAATCATATTTTTGAATTACAAAAAAATAGCAAAATATTTTTTTTAAATCGTTACAATGTGTTTGATAATATAAAAGTGCGCATATTGGAAAATATTTAACGTTGTAAGGACATTAAGCGTTTAATGGCTCAAAAAATATGTGAGGGAATATGTGCTCATCGATGCAGATATGTCCCAGTTTCACAAAATTTACATGAATTTACATAAATACGTGAGGGCAATATTAATTGAAGGTCTAACGGTTTCAACGGTTTTCTATAATAGTAAAGATGTTTTAAATAGGATTGTCGCCATAGGTACTTAAGCCTACCACATAGTATTTTTAAATCGTTTAAAGATAAAATCTCAATAGTTTTTACTTTAACAAGATACTTATAAAACTGAAGAATACGTGATTCACATAGACATATTACGTACATATGCCTACATAGATCATGGTTAAACATATTTGTTAAAAATTATGTACCTCTAAAACAGTCATATAACATGAAATATAATACAATACAATAATTACATGGTCATGGTCTGACCACCTGCTGCCACAATATTCCATTTTCGATCGATGCACATAAAATAATATGTACATTGTACATTAGTTCAGGGGCGTCATTTGGCGGGGGAGTGATGGCAGGGTGAGAATTTGCATTATAAAACTGCTTTTTTGGTATGCCAAAAATAAAATGAAAACTCTAATATATGTTTTAAATCTGATATTGAGTATTTAAAATTTTTTTTCTACTTTTTAAATGCATGTTTGTTGTGGTTTGAGTGCCCAAACATTTTTGAGAGTATTGACAACTTACTACCAAGTGCTCAGTGGAAATTGTTTATTTTAATTATGTATTATATTTATTATAAATTATAATTTATCCATGACTCAACCTCGGGACAGTGGTAACAATTTACCTATAATATAGGTCCTATATAGTAATAATCATTAAATCGTCTAATTAATAAATCACTATAATTAATACTTTATACTTTTCATCAAAATAAGATAAAGAAATTTATTCCAAAAGTCTAAGATACCCATAATAATACAAATATAATATAACTCCGGTAAAACTTGTTTTTTCATAACTGTTATTTTATAAATACATATTTGTAATAAAATACATTTTATACTGTTAAATTTAATTATTTAATGAAAAATACGAAAAATATTAGTAGATAATATAGGGTCAGGCAATGATTTAAAAAGCTCTGCAAACCATTTGGCACCAATAATAATTAATAAACTGAAATTACTCTCCCACATTATTTTGTTATCCATAATAAAAACAATTGAACTAAATTAAACTCTAAAAATCTATTTTAATTAATATTTGACCACAACAAAGAAAATATTTTATTTTTAAATTCCTAAAATACCTGGGTTTTGATTTCTGCAGAATATCAACTGATTAAATATTCATCAATAATTCAAGCAAATCGTCAAAATGTGCTATGATTTCATATTGAACATAATTTTATTGTTTGCAACACCATACTATTTTTTAATAAAATGTTAATATTCTGCACTTACTAAAACTACTATAATGAGCTGAATTGATTCAAATAGTTGGACATGAAAAATCCCTTTACTTTTATATATTTTGTTAAGTTTTTAACAGTTTTAACGATTGCCTAATCAATAGTAATAACGCATAATATTACATACTATATTTTTTTTGTTTTTCTATATTAATGGCATTCTTTACATTTTGTTACTGTTTATGTTTAGTGACTGTGATAGTATATTGAATAAAACAGAATTCTATACTGTCACGTATCAATGATTCGCCCTCAGGGTATCCAATTATTAGACATATAATATGTCACCTATTCTCAATGTGTCGCTTTTTGTCTTCGTCTTGACATTAGCAATTGTAGCTCGTTCATATAAGTATTTTTTTTTTTTTTTAATAAACCTTAATTTTGATTTTACAAAGATTTGCTTTATTGTAGAATATATACTGTTATCACACAATTATATGGAAAATAAAAATTAACTCCTCCTATTAAAATTGATCATCTAACATTTCTAACCCTCATGACTTTCAATTTACCTTCTCGCCCTTAAATACTCCGTTTCATAAACCTATTATTCGGCAAACTATTTTGACAATTTCCCAATTGTCTGGCTTATGCAAGCCACTAACCAAGAGCCCGCAGTTTCATTCAAACGTATACACATATGTTAGCCTTTATATGTGTTGTGAGCTAGTCTCGTGTTTATGAATAAAACACATTACATACAATTTAACTGCCTACATAAAACTAGTGTTATACATAATTATTAAATGATCTAATAGATTTCTTCGGGATGGCACAATGGCACAATAAGTTAATGTGATAAAAATATAAAGAAAGATAAAACAAGTGACTTAATGAACGTGTTTGGGGAACCCTCTCAATAAATATATCGTTTTTTTTTAAAATGCTTTTCTGTACAGTGTCTCTTGGTTATTATTAAAGTAGGCTGAGTTAGGTTATAGTTCGTTTTTATTTTGGGTTAGTCCCTTTTAATTTTATAGTTTTATTTGTAAAAGAGAATGGTTCTGAAAGAAGTTGACATTTTTTAATATCCAGTATTTTGTCGATGACTTAAAATTGGTTTGAAATATTACAAAATTGGTTTAAATGAAGTTTTCTAAATACTTACAGAACACCTTTTCAAATTTGTATAACTACGGAGAGACAACAATTTTTGTTTTGTAAATAGAACATATGCGTTTCATGAAACTAAATTCCATTGGATAAATAATGAAAAGTTATTTTTCGAAATAATGATTGTTTGTAAGATTTTTTCGTTTCCGTATAGACTACAAACAACAATATTCATTGTCTACGGAACAAACGCCGCTGGTCGGTTGCACAAGGAGGGTTAAATTATCTGTCTACGATGGTATTATTGTACGTGGGTATACATTAATTGTAGATCTATATAGACTATTACTACATTCTCTATAATTAACCAAAGTATTATATACTAATGATGATACATAACATTTGTGAGGAGAATCAACGGTCAGTTGGTCAGTTGATTCATTTTGTTTGTAAATATTTATTGCTATATCCCAACCTACTCCTTCCGTTCGAGGGTTTACAAACCGTTATTTCTAATCAAAACTCCAGTACATACCCACTCTGTGGTAAACAAGTCCACTACTCTGCCACTGCATCTGCAACTGTTCGGGTGGCGAAGTGTTCATTATGTTTCCGAGGTGCACATTTCGCGGTACCTATTATATTATAAGGTTATTATCCTTTTCGGTACCCGCACGATATAATATCTCATTGATATCTGTCGCCTAAACAATAACATCGTTCTAATTTATAATACCTACTCAATATCTACCGACCACTGTAATATTATAATGTGCCATGTCCTTGGCTTAGAAGTCCTCTGCTTAAAAGTCCTCCAGATGAAATTATATAAATGTGAAGGGTGAACATTGATTTCGTGTTGTTGAGGACCGCGATTTGATAGTAAAAATAATATTTTGGTGCATATATACGCGTTGTATCGATGATTTCAATGACGATCCTTAGTCGTCAATTATTTTTAAAGTTATACTTCTGTATGGAGGGTAACAAAAAAAAATGATCATCACGACAGATTTGAGTGTAACTGTTGCTAACGGTGAAATGCCTAATTGCTAACAGCTGTTCCGTATGTGGTTGTAGCAGTTGAGCGATCAAAATTGTTACAACATTAGTGTTTATTTATTGACTTGATTTACTATTTGTGATTCTGGTTATTGCTCTTGTGTACCTATTTATCAACAAGAAGGTAGAAAATATTTATGAAATTATTTTATTGTATTATTATGATCTAGTTAAAATATATTGTTAACGATTGCATTAAGCAAAATATATATCTGTCAGCGTGTTCGATGAGATTGAGGTAAGTGTTTAAAATACTTTTTATTTGTATTATTATCATTAATATGTATTTCATGTTAATTTATGTATATATATACTAGCTGATCCTGTGCACGTCGTTGATCTTTAAAAATGCAAGCTCTATATGGAACTCGCTTGTCATAATGCGAGCAGTATATTATCAGATAGTCAATCCATCCGAGGTGGATTGCGTATACCGCTAGGTACATACTCTGTAATATGTTTTATTTTAATTTTGATTGTGGATGCGCCGATGAGCGGCTTTAAGAAGAAACTCAGCCAGTTTGGTACGCAATTTGCATAAATTATAGCCAATGGCCTCAGTCACCGAGGTAGTTATTATCAATACAAAAAGAAAAATGTATCTTCATTACTCAGAGTATACTTGTTCAAATTCCTATTAAATTATTATCCAAAAATGAAGTATTAATACACAATAATATTTAGATACTAAAAAAATAATATTGAATAAAACATTTAAACAATAGTATAAGTCGTACGATGTTAAGTACTATAATATTGATGCAGTTGTTAGTAAAATCACAAATATATAATATATGAACCATTATTTTCAAAGAGTGTGTATAATCACTAATGATATTAAGCTAGTTTTTACAAAATTCATCATATAAAATGCAAAATAAATAATAAATTAATCAAAATGAGAGAGTGACTTATTAGAGAATAACTTAGTTTTAATTTTAAAACTTCGATTTAATTATACTTTACTTCAGTTTTTAATTTAAAATGAGAATATTTTTTGGTTTTGTAGTAAACCCTAAAGAGTAGTATATTATTCATTATTATTCTATAACAATTATTAGAATATATTACTTAGAAATCATAATAATAAATTATACACGAGGTATAGTTTGGACGACAATAACCTATGATTTAACTTTTTTTTAAAAATATTACTTCACCATTCTGTTTTCGGCAAACGTGGAATTGGTTTCTGAGTCAATTAAAGAGTACGATTTGGTTCCCTAAAAATATTACTTATCAGTTTATCAGTACACAACTCACTGTTACAAGATACATATATGTACAATGGATAATCTTATAATATTAATAATTTTTACTTGTTCACATAATTTAGAGATATTCAGCAAAATAAAAACAGTGTTTGTTGATGGAAATTTTAAAAGTTGCCCAAAATTATTCTACCAGAGTTTTACAATTCATGGAGTAAAAGATAACAATTATTTTCCCTTAGTTTTTCCTCCTGCCCAATAAGACCATTACCACTTATATACAAGCATTTCGATTTATAGATCATATTTTTTTGACCATTTTTAACCATAACTAGAGATAGTGTTTGAATTATTCGATCTTATTTGAATTTTAGACAGTCCTATGTCTGAATAAATGAGAAGGAAATTGTTGCTGGTTGAATATATCATAATAATTTGGAAAGTTAATTTAACAAGGTTGTATTATCATGAAAGCTTGAACCATAATTCAATTATCGTGGAACCAATTCGTATGTTACCTGTACACAACCAGGGAACTAACTCGTATGTTGCCTGTAGACAACCCTGGAACCAATTCGACAATTGGGAACCAATTCGTAGTCGTCCCGGTTTTCATCTAGATTCTAGATACTGCTCAAAACTGATAGCCAATTAATATTACAAATTATTATAATGGACAGTCCGGTATTGTGTAAGATTCGTACACGAATCTTTGGCAGTCGATTGAATTGAGTCAATACGATTAATATCCACACATTCAATTGCCATTATTTTTATGATGACAGAATAAGTGTATACAAACAAATATTATGTAGAAATAAACAGAAAACATCCCGAAAAACTTAGTAAGTAGGTATTGCTGTTTTCATAGAAAAATTATGGGAAGTTAATTGTACAAAGGAGAAATATTGTTTTCTTGGTAGATCTATATGAAATATAGTTTAAGCACCCTTAACTGCGTTATAAGACGTCATAGTGTCCGTCGAATAATTTGTGAAAGTGAGAAGAGTACGCATGTCCCTTTTCGGTGATTGAGAAATGTGAATAGAAGGGCTGTGGCAATTGGTTTCCTATACAAACGGCATGAATAAATATTATTACAACTATTTCAATAACTATTATTTTTATATTATTCGTAAGGTTGAGAGCATCATAAACATGTAGTATATCTACATGTTTTTAAAATGGCAACTGCTATATAATGATGTGCCCGATAGCCTATACCCTTCCAATGCTATTTTCTGCTGTGGTAGAGGGTAGAAAACGAAACGTTCATTATTACTTCTAAGTACGAGCGTATATATATTTCATTTTTTCATTTTTCACAATATTAATAGGAATTCGTCATAGCTACCTTGTTATAGAAAATGTGTTACCATAGTTACGTTAGAAGACGCAGGTAGAATATTAAATACAATTTTAAGAAATCAAACTAGAAGTGAAACTGACTGAGTAATTCTTTCTAACTATATTCATATAAATTATACCTATTCACATACCTACACTTATAATTTTGAATAGATTTCTACTAAATGTTATTTAATTTAAATAAATAAATTATAGCAATGACACACTATTGTATATATTGTATAGCTTTTAGTCTTAGTCATGACTATTATTGTCGACATCCAGAAATTTTTTCTTAGATATTTATTATATTATATAAACTGAGAGTGCTGAAGCGTTATATCATAAAACATGATCATTATTCGCGAGTAATATTCTCGGGTGCGTGAAAGAATTACCATAATAATTCAGTTTTCGCTTCGCAACTCAGAACCTTTAATACGTAAGTGTATTCTTGCACGTCGGATCGAAGGAGCTGGGTTGTGCAATTTAGTGGTAAGATTTAATTTGAAACAAAAATAGAAACCAAGTTTTATTTTTAATAATACAATTTAAAAAATAATTATATTTAATAAAACCGCATTATCTTAACTTACTCTTATTTTTCTCGTGGACATTTTATTCTATTTAAATATTATAAAGTTAGGTACCTGTTATTGTGAATGCTTAACTTATCAAAGGACAAAGGTAAAACATTTTGTACTTGAACCATTAAATTTGACCATGTGCAATAATAATTATATGAAATACTGTGTAAAATAAACGTGCAAAATCATAAAATAGTTTTATTTATAACTTTTTTCAGTGTTTGAATTAAAATTTACAAATACTGGTACTAATCGTTTAACCAAAAACTGCCGATAATTATTGGAATAAATTCCGGGATTTTATTAATCGATCTTGGAAATTCTAGTATTCACAAAATAATATGATTGGAGGGGATGAAAGGTAATCAATTTGAACATCCCATCTATTAAGAATCCCGAGAACAACACTGAATGTTAAATTGGTTATATGTAATCAAATCACATTATTAATTTTATATTTTAAAGATAATATTATACACACAGAGAAAAAGAGACATAATTATAAAATCAATACATTTATCGATTCGCTCATAATTTAAAATAATAATTCTACTGACTCCGATGGTACTTCTGCAACATTACTTTAGAACTATACCTTTATGCTTATGTAAGCCCATACTTGTCTTGTTTAAATGCTGTATGAATGAGTGCATTTACAAAAGTCAAAAATACTTCATAATTTGTATCTGTGACAAATTTTCTTAAATCTGAAAATGTTTAAAGCCTAACCTTTTAATTTTACCAACTATAAGCCCATTTTTTCAAGAGTGTCATGTTTGTACACTTTACCAATATAAAGACAAGTTTTAGGTATAATAATTAACAAAGAACTAAGCTACCAACCAGGAATGTCTGTTGTTATAAGTAGCTTTGTATTGACATCCCCATACATAAGTCCGTTTCTATATCGATGATCAGACGGGTGTAATTTTTACTTTAGAATATCGATTGACACATATTTTGATCATGACCTTTTCCTGAGAAGACATCGTGTTTTTAGGCATCGGTAACTCTGTACTGTGTCGGCTGTACTGAATTAACTCTTGCACTACCTTCCTAACCCTCTCTTCATTATTTTTAGTTCTTGAAATTTTTACCAAAACATCTATTTAGTAGAAACTGATCAAACATCAGGTGGTTCAGCTCATAAAGTATGCGATTTCATCAAGCAAAATATAAAAATTATCATCTTTGCTGCTAGTGTATCATTTATTTATCATTTATTTATCATTTATTTATCTATCCATTATGGAGTACGACGGAGTAACTTGGGAGTCATATCTTGCGAAGCAGCAATATTAGGGTGAAAGAGTGTAAATAAAAAATATTTTCCTACTTCTCATTCTTAAGAGGACGTTATATCTGTTCCCTTAGACGAATACCACCAAAAGCCCGATCTTTATTTTCGGTGACTTAATACCAATTACATCTTTGTTTCTTCTTTAAGGGGTGCATAGATTGCTACTGATTTCTACTCATAATATATGGGTACATACCAACTGCCCAAAGCAACAATCGTCAATCACGCAATACATTAATGTCATGTTTAGCAAACCACTTGGATAATATAATATATTAAAACTTAATATGAATTAGATTCTGCTGCATTATTTGTATATTTATATTGAATCTAATTCATATTTTTAAGTATATAAGTTACACTATAATTTTTTTATTTGACTTTGTAGTATGTATATTATACTATAATACTATATACCTACACTACTTCTAAAAATTGCCATCTGGCAAAAAAATGTATTTATTAATTTATGTTAGTTTGATTAGTAAGTTATTCTTCGAAAAGATAATATTATACATTTTTTAAATAATTTCTAATGGCTAATTTATTTATTAAAATGGGTAACAATATTTTATGTATAGATTTAAATGTATCGTCAAATCTAAATGTTTTCATTAAAAGGTAAAGGTAAGAGTAGAAATGTACATTTTTTTATTACACATTTCCCTACAACAATACGTAGTCAAACATCACTGGTCATCCTGTATATTATGGTTGTATAGTTTAAACTTTAAATACATGTTATGATGCTATAAAACCCGCATTTGTATTGACCACGAATAAACTACTAAAAACTTTTATTCCGTCATATATAGGAACATATTATGTATTCCACAGAATTGTCATTTGGTTTTCATTACAGTATAATGTGTGACGTAATATAGTTTCTAAATGATCGAACGAAAAACTTTTCTCTTCATTTAAAAATATTTAATAATGCTTTATTTGAGTTGGACAGCAAATCAAAAAACATATACCATTATACACCAGATATCTCAATATATGATTACATTTTTACCACCCTATATACGATAAAAAAGAAAAATTTATTTTTAAAATCTTTCTTGCTCGGGATAAACCTTCAGGAAATTAATTTGGTATCTAACGGATAACGAAAAGGTTTTTTTTCTATGATTTATGATAATATGGTACCCATTTACCAACGCCAAAATCGTTTTCAACTGACAATCAAATTAAATTTCCCGAGCTGTTAGCTTCTTCACTACTAACAATGTGAGAAGAAGAGGGAGAGCACATTTTAGATACAAAATAGTCAATGATATTTTTTCATAAGAAAAATCACATTTGTAAAATATTTTCTACACGCAGCACAATGACTACCTAAACTTTTTTGGATTCAGTTCTTATCGTATCATAGACTCATGGGCAACTATATATTATAATATACAAATTCATATTTCCTGTTTATTGACAACGATATTGGATACTAAAACAAGCCCATGGTAAATAATATCAGTAATAAAATAAGACAAAAAAGCTTCTAAGAAATTCAAATCTTTTCAGTTTCTGCCGTTTCGTTAGTCGTATTGTAATATTTTATTTCGTGAAATCTTCATGAGCCAAAATAAAACGAGTACTCTCTTTATATATTTGGTAAAATATGTTATTTTAATGTTGTATTTTATTTTCTACGAAAAAAAAATTATTTTAATGAGATGTAATTTTTATGTAAGGATTTTCGATAATCATTTATTTATGTACATACAAATATAAGTATTATTTAATCAAACTGGAAATTCCATTTTTAAGCGCCTAACAACAATATGTTTTTATTTTAATTTGATAAAATGTACCTATTTATTTTTCCATTATGGTTTATGATCATAATTTTTAACGCAATTTTTTTATAATTGAGTTACGTTAGGTAAAACAAATATTTTTTTTCTTCAAAATATACACATTACATAGTGCACATTACAAAATATTGTGTTCAGTAAAACAGTCATTCATTTAAAAGGTAATTATTTTACATGCTAAAGTTAAACCACATAAATAAACAATTTGGAAAAAGTTATTTTAATGATACCATATTCATTGATAATTTAAGTATTTTCAGTTCATATTATTGGTTTGTTGTTAGTACATCTATTCGTTACATCATAGGACAACAATATAGAAATGAAACTTGATCAGCTGATTTGATTTTTATTTACTTGCAATCCGAGGACTAAATTAGATATGTCTCTTACGCTTATGTACCCATGTTTTGATATAGTGTGAATTTCTGAGAAACAAGGAAACGAGTCGACATCAACCTAATGTTATAATATGTTTGTTTCATTGAGTAACGAAAACGTTTATGCCACGGTTTTTTAAGGGATCAATGCTGTAATCATCGAATATGTCCAAATCAGCAATCAATTTAAATTTATCTTTTTTTCACTCTAAAAATTATTTTAAATAGCACAGTAAAATGGCGTATTCCGAACATAAAATTTGACATCTTATGTATTAGGTAGTAAGACAGATACTTTATACGGATTCTACGACGTTCTCAACATTTTTATTATTATTTGATATTCGTAATCATATAACATTTGAGTTACAAGCGCCATGTATTTTATGCATTATAATATGATTAAATGTCCCCCCCTAAATACACCACTGCAACATGTAAGTGAACAAATTTATTAATTATTAAAATATGCATCGTGCATTTTTATACAACATGTAATAACTTAATTACAATGTATATGTTTTTCAATTTCCTTCTTACCTTTTTTTGCTAAACCCGTGTCTATGTGATATATATGATACCTGGGAGCATTTGGACTTTTCTTCAATAAATATTTTAAGTTTAAAATAAAAAGATGAATTTACAAGTATCAGTTTTTTTATTACGTATTTACAATTCAAAATTCACAAAAAACTTGTTTCGCAGAACAGACATATCCATTATTTATCTATACATTAATAATACATATATTTATAGGTAACTGCATGTGTATTTAAATAAGGATATACATTTGATTAAATATAATATTTTATATCGAGGTATTAAACGTAAAAAGAATAGTGAAATATGTTTTAACATGCTAAAAATAATAAACAATGTCTACAACTTAATAACATCGAAGTATTATAAAAATCTTATCTAAGTTTTGTTAATATTTCATTGTTTTATATGGAAGATAGGTGCTATTATATAGTTATATATTTATATTGTACACGCATATAATAATCTTATCACTATATTTAAATACAATTAAATAAAATACTATTAATTAAATGTTAGCTTACGAAGGTGATACGTTTTTATTTTTTTACATATCATTATTTTAACATTGATTAATCGAAGAAATAATAACCCGTGCAGATAAGAGTACATTTTCCTTTATTGACAATGTATACAATTTATAAATCTGTATAAAAAAAGCTATTTGTATAAAGAACATTAAACATTAATAAAAAAAAAAAACATAATTGGTATGTACAGTGGAATCGTCCGATCGTGTAACCTGCTTTACTACTTATATGATTTAATCGATGCTTTTGTGTGCTTAAACATGGTTCTCAATTTTTATAATTTACTGTTAAATACTTTTATTCAAATAAAGAATTATACACTTTACGACTGTACTTATTTCAGAGATAGTGTACAATTTTTGAAGTATCCATGCCACCACAAATTGCTTATTCAGTTAGGTATTTGAAAATAAAAAAATAACTGTACATCATAATACATTAATATATCCAATATTTAGAGTCAAAATTTAACCATCTTTCAAAGTATTAACGTTTTTGGAAATATTTTCATTCCACAACTTTGTATATAATGCAACTTGTTTTTGCTTTTTTTGTATGAAAGTAAATTTAACTTAACATTGTTTAGTTGATTTTTTTTTTGAAAATGTTAGATAATATATATACATACAAATTGATTTTTAAACAAGTAGTTAATAAGTGATAATTTTTTTAAATTTATTATGAGCCAAGTGTAATTTATTTCACTTCACACAGAAAAGTATTTAAAGTTCCTATATGTAATCAACGAAAAACTATGTTAACCGCACAGTTCTCCGCTGCTTACATTTAAAAACTTTAAATAATTAAAACTAATTAACTACAAGTTATAATTTCGATTTATACATAAAATTAAGTTTAAATATGGGGAAATTAATACTATTCACTATTCATTACATAAATAAAATAATATGTAGGTTAGGTTAATATGTTTCTCGAACATTATTCATTGACTTTTTGAAAGTAAAATAATGTAGGTATCAATCTTTATATAATGTTTAAAAATGGCTATGACATTTATTAGTGTTCGATAATCTCACAAAAGCTATTAAAACCATATTTACATATTAGGTTCAGTTGGTGCTATTATTTGCTTTTGTCTTAGTTAAGTGTCCCCCCCCCCCCCCAAAAAAAAAAAAAATAATTAACGCACAATATTACGTTTGCCAGAATACGCTTTAACTTTAAGTTATGTAAAAATGATATTTTCCAAAACGTTAATACTTTATAGTTTACTTTTAGAAAAACACTTTTTACAGATAAACAATTGTTCGTTTAATAGTGTATAGTAAGATTAATATCTACATTTATACTTTTAGTTGAACTCTAATTGTATTAATTTATAATGTATACATTTTTGAAATTTATGGATAACCATTAATGCTGAAAATATGACTTGTTATGTTTGTATTATTGGTTATTAAAAAAAAACAATTTGTATTTAGCAATCTAGTAGTTCTCAAAGCACAGACTACATTCAATTTCCAATGAACTGTATATTCTACATGAGAGAATTTGAAAAAGTTTACTGCTCTAAAAATATTTGTAAAAAAAAAAAGGAGAGAAAAAATGACGATGTAAAACCAAAAGCTTATTTGCTCCTTTCGGAATAAACATACGAACACATTGTTTAAAGAGTAAAATAATGTATTCACGTGCATTTCCTTTATGCACGAAAACTAATATCAGAAAGAATTCTCAAAAGCCCGAAAATTTGAGACATTTTTGCATTTCCCTTTAATGTTACACAAATAGGTAGTTCAATGAAGTGTATTGTTTTATTTGATCAGAGGTTACTATTTACTAAGTTTAATATTTCAGTGAATAGTAAAGTTTTGAAACGGTGAACTATGGAAAATGAACCATGGACTTTGGTGACTCATTCAACAGAGGTAATATCAATTAACCAATTTAACATTAGTCCCTGTGACACACATTTCAAAGACATTTCGGCTTAACCATAATTATTTGTGATGGTGTAAATGGAGGAATATTTTAGCAGTAAGTTAAATAACAAAAATGCATCATCATGTAGTAATATAAAAATTATATCCAGATTAAGTCGTCTGTTAAAAAATTCGGTGAAATAAACAGTTTTCAGACATTTGAAAAAAATCATTTATCCGTAATACTTTATAAATGTTTATATACACAAATGATAACAATTTTTAGGGTTTAAACGTGTTATTAATGATGAAAATAGTGTAAACGTATTATAATATAATAAAATCCATAAACTTAAGATTGTTCCGAATCTTAAAATATACAACGCAATATTATACACATTATTAATTGTATGACGTCTTTAGTGCGTATATGTCAAAGAAACATTTCCTCAATTCTACATTATTATATTTTCAAAACTAAAAATTACAAGCCAAAATTCTTGATGTATGGGTTTTCATACAGAAAATATCAAATAAATATCACCAATATATACATTTGTCTATATACCTTACGAATCGTATACACATTTAAAACATAATAAACACTAACACGATTAAAATATATAACAGATTACATAATATTTTTATTTTATTATAATATTGTATAATTATCGAATCATAAAACATTTAACCAGTATATTATAATGTAGGTTTCGTCAGACATATTAATTAAATTATAAAACACCATGACATTATAGTGCACAATGACGAAATATTTAATGTTAAACGGTGTCTTAGAAATTATTAAAAGCTATATCCATAATCAAAAAATGTATTTACAATGTTGATTTTTTGTCATTATTAATTTGTTATCGTCATTATCATTAATATTATTTTTGTTTTTCGTACAATAATACAGTTATTACAATAAATCCGGAGCGATTTTCGATTTGAAACGCACTCACGGTCGCACACCAATAATATTGTGCTCTCAATTTGTATTGAAGTTGAGGAACATCACTAAGGACGGTATGAGTATCCATATGGATGGACAGCTAAGCATGTTCAGACTTCTTCCGTGTCCGTGTTGCATGGCCGCTGGGTTCTCACCTGAAACAACAAGAAATGCGTCCTCAGTTACAACGTGGTCGATTGTTCAAGTGTGGTACAACAATACAATGTGTTCTATACCATAGGTATGGTTGAGTACTAATTATCATGTGCACCGACACCGCTCGAGAAAACCAAACGAAGCGACCGTCGTAATTATTTTCATACTGATCGGTAGAGACACTTACATAAATAACTATATTATTAGGTATTAAAATATTAAAACTATGCGAGTATGACAGTGGGTAACACAATATATTTTTATGTTCCGGACTCTAGTAAATTTAGGTCATTCGATAAAATCGCAGGCTTGAGAATTCCTAACGAATGATGCGATTGTCGAGCTATAATAACTTTTGATGTATCTTAACACAGTTCTAAGACAAGCCTAAAAAAAATTATATAGGTACTTAATATATTTTTTTAATAATTGACGCTTTTATTTTGTTTCCGTCAACAGAATATTATTAATAAGTAAATTAATAAGTATTTAATTTTTAAGTTTATACGTTTACTTATTTAAATAATACAAATATTGACGCGCGGCATCTAGGATAGGCATTATGTACACAATTCTTTAGTGTGATCCATCGTGTAAGTATGACAATGATATTACGCCTATGTTGGAGCAAACATGAACAAATAACGCAAACTCGATTAGTTCAGAGTTAAGGCATGGTTTATTGGTATGCACTTTAAACCATAAAATATTGAAGTATTATTATACCAACAACAATGTCGATAGAATATTATATTTCAAATTATTATTGAAAATGAAACCTAATAGGCAATATTTTTGATTTATAACTAAAAAAAAGGAACTTAAATTGAAGTTTATAAATACCTAACAAATTATTTTTAAAACTGTACTGCAGATTAATGATTTGTATGTTTGCATTGTGTACGATTCGTATACCTCAAGTCAATAGACAAAGATCTATTAAGTATATAACCTAATGGTTGTACTAAATAATATTATATTATATAATCTGCGATATTATCATTCATTGTCAAATCTAACTATTAATAACTACCCTACTACTAACTTTATTTACTCTCTTTTAGCTGAACTCATAGCAAATTCATAAAGTATAAGATACTACACTGTTCAATGCCGTGAAAACGTCACAACAAACGATTAGTATAAAATCGTACAATATCAGAAATGCTGAAATCTACAAAACTATATTTAAAATATACAGTGTTTATGCATTATTAAAATGTTCATAGTAGTAATGAATCATGACGATATTATATTTTATTTTTTTAATATGAAAATAATTGACGTAGGTAATTTATGTGTGGCTTGTGCATGTCCAAGCGGAATTAAAAATCGAAATTTAGCACCTGCTTTTTAAACCAGTTAATGAACATTTATCGTCAGTTGACTGACTGTCAAGAACCACTGATCTTATAGTGATAACGAATAGTAACTGTTGGGAACTGCACATTCCAATGAAAAAATGAACACGACCAGTGAACCTAGCTAATGGCTTCGTTTGGGCCGTAAAATAAACCATACTATTGTTTTTCCCTAACCCAGTGAAAGATTAAATTACGCCACCAGTCACGCTAACAAACCGGACATTGTCCGAACCATCGTGGTTCAAAAATGAACAAAATAGATCTCGGAGAAATAGAGTAACAAGAATTTTGTCTCAAGATTAAAAAAATGTGTAAAAAAAAACAAGACATTTTTTAGCGAGATAAATGTGACTTGTCGTCCCAGTCTTCCGGTCTCCTGGGATGGTTTAACCTAAACGCGTTCAAGATATATTTATGATGTTCGATTCGCTATAACTTTTTCCCGAAACGCCACTGTAGTTGTACTTTACTACGTATGTAGGAGGTACCTCTTATACTTGCGAGTAAACGTAAGCCGGTTCTATTAATCCAAATGATTGCGACGCACTGAACATATAATATCGAATACTTACTACTAACTAGTAACTATAATATACTACTTACGGGTATAATATAGTATACACTATATTCTATTATCATCATTATTAAAATACAGACATAATAATTTATATATTTCCTTCGCGATTTATTTATCAGCTATAGTTGGGATTTAGGCTAGTCTTGCGTTTTGTATCTAACACATTATTATTTTTTGATTTAAGATTAAATATTAAGACTGTCAAGGTTACCATTAATTTTAAATAGCTTTTCTTACTATCATAACCACAGAAAGAAAATTCGTTAGGATTTAAGGATGAGGATAATTTTTTTTAAATAAAGATTACATTTAAACAGGTAAATTAATTCACATACCAATGTTGTAAAATGCTGTATATATTAAGTGTTTCCTTTATCATAAAATATGTTATGTATATAACTGTTGAGCAATAAACAAAAATATTAAATAATATATTAATATTATACAAATGACAACTTATAAGAAACCAACATAAGATCTTTCTATTACAAGGAAAAATAAAAATGTGATTAACTTTCGACTTTCTACTGAATGGGTATTTCAAATCATATAAAATGTTTTTATATCGGGTACGGGTTTGGATAGATATAAACACTAACTGTTAACTCCAGAAACGGAGAACATTATTTCTAAGTGATGCAAACAGAATCCAATTCATAAATGATACTTTAATATTAAATTGGAAATCAGAATTATTTGAGACCCTTCAATCTTCAGCTTTGAATTATATAGGTTAGGTTAGGCTATATACATCGAATTCCTTTCACATATTATTATTTATACACAAATGGTACACATATTTAATATTGTATACATTCCCCACTCCAGGCGTTTAAAGATTCCAGAGATTTTCTTGACAAGCAGCAGTAGTATATTTTGCGGGAAAACGATATTGGTATTGGTTATCAAAGTTCTAAAATTACTTTCAAGAAATGTAAGCGATTGTCAATATTAATATTTTGCCGAGTTGACAATAAATATTACTGTATTCGAATTCACATTTCGCAGCGTAATGGCGAGAAAACTTTTTTCAGATTACTTTTTGAATACGTTGCGCGATCAAATTCTACCTATTCGGAGATACTGTTGGTGTATCAAACTTAGTAACTTATTCATTTAATATAAATCACCGACAAACGATCGCTGCTTATGAAGCGATTTTACCGTTCTTCTAAGATAAACAAGGAATCGTTTAAACCAATATTGATTGTATTAGACGGTTCGTATAAGCCAATGGCTGTTTAGTGCTAATCGACCAAAATTTAGACCCTTGAAATTTTTTTCACATTATTCACGCTGCACTTCTTTTTGTCGAAAATTGAATTTTTTGTTGCTAGCTGTTAGCTTTTTTAATTATATTCTTAATTTTAAATGATATGGTATCATGTTTCATAATATAATGTACTACTATCACAATGCAAACTACTGGTTTACATAGATTTTCGACGATCATTCAGTTTGGCATAAACCTACTCTTCCTTGTACCAGAACAAATGTTTAATATGTTGAACTTTGTATAACAACAATGTATTTATTGAAATGGTTTAGACAAAGTGATATCATAACTAATGTGTATACATACTGTATGCACATTAATTATTATTTATTACAATAGCAACTTTAAAACTCATACCAATTGTTACTCATAGCTCTATTGTAATGGAATGTTCATAATATTGTATTATTTGTATTACATTTTATACATTAGTATTAAATATTAAATTATCACGAACGCACTTAATTTAATATTGTTATTATGTAAATAACTCAAATAGGATATGTGATTGAAGAAGAGAATAGTCACAACATTACAACAATAATAACAAATAATAATTTAATTTTTAATTTTGTATTTATTAAAAAAATTATATTAATAGGTATTTGCAGTTTCTATTGTTCTATATTGTCTGTATAAATTATTAAACAATTAAACCTGGAATGGTTTTCAATGTGTTGGTCATCATTAAAATTGATCACTTTAGATTGAAAATTACTCAATAATAAAAGTTAACTACTTATGTTTTATAAATACTACATATGAAAACAATAATCAAATTAAAGTCTGAATATATAATTTAATAATTAATAACAGAATCAAGATATAATACTATACGAGATAAATGGTATTTTGTCTTTAAAAATATATATCACAGAAATCGTATATTTGCATGATTATTATAATATATTATACATTTAAATATTAGAGGTAGGTATTTATAAAAAATCAACTACAAAATGTAAAACCATGCAACTGATAAAAAAAGTAGTGAATATGGATGCACAAGATGTATAAAATATATTATAATATAATACAATTAACAGTAATGATTAGTACTACATAGTGTATATTACACTTTAAATTAAAATGTCTATTAAAATAATTGTGCATTTGGATTTTTTATATTTTATAACTAGCAATTATTTCCAAATTTTTATAATGTTGTCAAAATTTAAAGACGAAATACTCCCATTAGTTTTTAATATTTTGAAATCGCTGTAAAAAAAATATGAGGAATCTACTTTACGATTTGCAAGCTTGTTTCTAATAAACAAAATTTAAATGTTTATAAATAGAACGAAAATAGTCCGCAAAATATATCGCAAATTATATTCATGTTTATAAAATGCTATTACAACTGTTTAGTACGAATTTAAAATCTCAACGGTTATACATTTTTGAATAACAACAAAAGAAGAGAATTGGTTTTTATTCGATATTTCCAATTTTTCCGTAATTTCATTTTTGTTTTTCCTGATCATTGAAAAGTACATGGAATTGTTATCCAAGTTACTACTAGAAGCTATCCATGAAGTCGAGAATTTGTAAATTTTAACTGCTTCAAAAGGACACAGAGCATTATAAATTAAAAAAAACCCACATGACTTTAAAACCAATACGTTCATCGCTGCGCTCAGAACCTAAAATCTACGTCACAATTTATTTAAGAGTTGTTGCAAATATCATACCCCCAAGAGACATGGTAATACAACGTGCGTTTGTTTTTATTATTATTATTGTTATTTGTTAGTATTATTATTTTATACGAACTGCCTACTCAATATTTTAGAATATTTTATAGTTTTGAAGTATTTATTTGCTTTATCCGACTGCTCGAAGTAGAGTAGGTAGTAATGCAATGTGTTTGCTAAGCAATTTTACGTCTCGACAATTCGCTTAAACTACTCATCTGATTTTTACCAAACAAAAACTAATACAATTCACGGGGCCTCGTGGGAGCGATTTGTGCTTGGTTATTCCCTCAAGGGAAATATTTTACGAACAAAATGAGGAGTAAAAATAATGTATTTTGTACGATGATTGTTGTTACCACTTTTTGTCTAAGCTACTCCAACGCTTATGTCACAACAAAAAGTAATAATATGATAGTTGAGGGCACTGAACATGTATAATATGTAAGTAATAATGTGACGCACAAAGTCAACATTCAACAATATATTATATGGATCACATAGGTATTCTAAATTTGTCTTCGTCTGTTAAAAACATAATAAATTATAAATCACATTAAAAGATGATATTTTGTGTGTGTGAATGTATTTATTTATTTATTTATAATTTAGTGATGTAAAATATGGAATATCAACTATCGACACGTGTCGCCCATAACACATTTAATTTTACTTTTAATAATAATCGTTTTCATTGTTGTAACGCCTTAATCATCTTCACCATCATGATTGAATCAATACTAATAGTTATTCGGTAGAAATAAGTACGTTGTAACAATTGATGAACACCGTCCATTGTTTCTCAAATTAGATTTCAAATTTTTGGAAACATCTTTTACTCTACTTTTACTCTTTTATTAGGTATTTAATATGATACAAAAATAATGAAGCACGAAAAAAAAAATATAAATAAAATATGATGTCTATATAAATTGATATTTATTATTTAATTATAAAATGTCTTTGCAAATGTTCTCGAGAACAACCAAAATGCTTAAACTTATGTTATATTTAACATTTAACACGCGGGTATATTCTGAATAGTTTTTTTTTCTTACGTATTTAAAAAGAATGAAAAACATAAAATAAGTAATACCGATAAAATGTATTTGTGTCTATAATAGGAGTTTTTAATAATTAATTAAAATATAAATGTTTCACTGAATGTACCTACAATTTTCATGAGGTAACCAAATTTTTTATTTATATTAACTTTTAGATTTAATTATTTATTTATTTATTTATTTTTATTAGAATTGAGGCTTCAACTATTAAGGTCATTAAATGGTACTGAGAGGGGGAGCAGTTGGTTTGAACAAGTGCTGTGTGAGTGTGGCAAGGATTTGTTATTAAACATCCCAGCTGGTCATTACTCACTGGTCACCCATCCGCGAACTAGTAACACCGTTGGGTGCCATATACAACTAAATGTAGATATCGCGTCAATTAAATATTTATGTTATCTTTATTTTTTAATTCAAACAGCATTTGTATTAAAATGTTATTTTACATTATAATATAAAACATTACTCACATTCTTATTAAACAAAATCCCACTCTCGTCAAATAACACGCACACTTCGTACCTTCCTTTTATTCATATCATGTTATTTAAATATTTAATGTCTTAGTGACAAACTATATTAAGTAGTCCAGTTGTATTGTTACGTTTAAGATAATCAACTAATTGTCGAGATATAATAACTTTTGATTAAAACTAATACATTTAGTATTTAAAACATGTAACGTTTCCAAACTTGAAAATAATACAATGAATATTTTATGAGCATACAATATATAACTTGTCAAGTTATGCCATCAATATAATTTAATTGCAATATAATTTATATTTATATTTCTATGTTTTTATATTTTTCGAAATATAGTTTAATTTTGTATCTCAGAAATTAGTCATTAATCAATGAGAAAATAAATGTACATTTGTACTTTTAGATTAGATTTACATATCACTCTCAATGTATATTTTAAAATTATGCAAAACTAAATAAGTAAATATTCGATAGGAATATTATGATACACGCTGTAACTCTTAATTTAATTTGTTTAATGCTGTAAAACTTTTTAGTTTCTATTCATGTGCTATGACGTACCTATAACTGAACTTATGAATTCACATAAATCATTGTTATTGCCGTTAAATTATTATCTGAATCACCACATACATACAAAACAAAAGACAGAACATCCCGAGTTTAAACCAAAGGATATGATAACTAATTTATAAAAGTTACAATATTTTTGAAAATAGTTTATAATTACATTCCTAAAAACTTCTACTACATGCGTTTAATCCCCATACTTATCAAGAATTCGAAAAAGTATAAAACACCGAATCTAATGACAAGGTGATTGTCAGATATCCAACAATAACTACTTTTGAAATTGGATTTGTTTTTCGATGTAACAAAACTTTCGTACATTCAATCTATTTAACGCTGTTCGAAATAACAATATTATGCTTTTGTAACATGATGCAGTGTGATATTGAATTAAATAATACTAAATAGGTACACGTTAAAAGAAATTTATTTCGATAAAATGTGTACACTTAAACATGTATTGTGCAAATCACAATGTACATAGTACATGTGCATTATACAATGGATAATATGCAAAAGTCATGTTGGCGCTATACCTATACAACAACAACAATGATTTTTTAAATATTTACAAATTGCGTTGCATTTCCAATATTTATGAAAAGAATCGGATTTAATAGACTTCCCTGTCCCTCAGACATATAAATAAATTATTATTGTAAATACTAGGCATAGTTATACAGGATAAACAGTTCGAAAATCGTTTATGATAATAATGTTGCAAATAATTCCAAATAAAAATATAGCAAACCAATATAATTTTACATGAAGTTGAATTCATCGATGGTATGTGTGCTAACACAACACTAATATCAGTTGGACGTTGGACCTATTCGATCCAAAGGTCGATTGGGTGTTGGATAAGCTAACAGATTTTGTGAAATGACACTGTTTTGATCACGGGTACAATACACATAAGCTGATTAACAAAAAGTAATACCTATTGATTAGCAGAAGATTAGACGTTTGGCTAACCTAACATATTATACCAGTCTTTTACAAGGCTCAAAATTAGAGTAAACTAAAACATAAGCATACTGACGAAGATTATTCAGGAGTCTACTGATCGATACAAAAGAAAACGATTCTATAGACCAGCTGTTGTACATATGTTTCCACCAAAATGAATAATTCATAAAATTCAAACAGCATTATTCGATGAGCCTTAACTGTTGAAGTAAACTTAATTATTTTTATTCCATATTTTATAGATACTTATGAAGAATTTTTAAAATATTTTTAACAGATTAATGTGGGTACCTAAAATCTATTGACTTTATTTTATGTATTTAATAAAAAAATGTATGACATTTTCAGATATTTTTTCCCGATTTCCGCAATTAACTGTTCCCGTGATATGAAATAATACCAGTTGACAGTCACATTAATTTGTTACCTAATTTATTCTTACACATATTCGTTAATATATTTTATTATTATTAGACGATGGTCGAGATTGGAGGTGCATTTAATAGATACAGTTTGTTATTATGAATGATAAGGTATTTTGAGTACCTAACAATTTTATTAATTATTACAGTTTAGTTGTTTAGTATTTTCATATAAATATTCTACATTATTTTTTTTTCATTAAGTATAGATATCTAAACCTAACGCAATTGAAGGTTGTGTTTTTTCTAACTTGTTTATTTTATAATTTCGGTTTGCCTCGGTGTAGGTATTTAAAAAATACTTTTCCAAAAACAGTATTTTTGTTTTGTTGTCAGTAACATAGAGATGAGAAGCAAAAAAAAAAATTAACGCCAAGTTTGGCATGATACAATGAATGAAAAAAAAAATGCATGGTAAAATAAAATTTTGTATCGTTAATAGAATATTGTTATCAAGTTTTGTAACACTGTGCGAGGCAAAATAATCAACAAATAAATATATTTACTTACATTTCTATCTTAATTATAAGAAAATAAACCATTTAACTTAAATTTAAAATATTATTTTATTTGTTTAAATATAACTGTATAGATATTTTAATATTATGCTAAATTGATTTTTGAATTAAAATTATTATAAACCTTTTCTTATGATAGCTATATTACATCATAAAACATAGATGACTATAGAAAAAAAATCAATAAGTAAGTAGAGTAAAATACCTAATGTAAACCATTTTCAATTGAAATGTAAATATTTTAATACCCACAAAACATTTCTGAAATTCAAATTAATTCTAACAAACATTTTAAAAGTTCGATGTTTACTATAATTTAAGGTAGTCTAAATAATAGCTCTGAAAATTGAATCGTTTATTTAGTAATTCACTAATATTTAATTTTAACATATCTTAATTTCAAATTATAATAACTTTAAAATATGTTTACATTCAAATTAAATTTAGGGCATTGGCCCTAGTGTAGTAAGTACGTTAATTTATTATCTCATAAGAAAAACTACTTTTGAGGGGTTCACCGTGTTCAGTAGGCATACAATGTACGGCGTGCTTGTTATTTTATCGAAGTCAGCGCTTTCTTACGTTTGTTTTAATGTTCTCACTTTTTTTCAAGTTTTCTATAAAAGCACAAAATGTGTTTAATGCACAATCTATAAATGTGCTGTATGAAACTTTTTAAGTTTTTAACTGATGCAATATATTATTTTCTCAGAAAAGAAGCGTTTATAAAAAGCCTAGAGCTTTGTAAAGCCGATAGTTTCCCTCGTTCTAACCTTAATATAAAAATAAATGCCTGCAGCTAAATTAAAATATGAATTACCAAGATCGTTCAAACTTCTTTTACAAAGGGTAAAAAATATTAAATAATGAAATGACATACCAAATAATTTATTTGTAACACAATAAATTGCTGAAAAGAAAAAAAATCTAATCGTAAAAATTCCAATCTCTTTGTATATTATCTAGAGTCCATACAATATACAGTATATAACTACACTTAAAAGTAGAAATATTATAAGATTGCAGATGGTTGTTAGTTAATGAAAATTTCAACAATTATTAATTTCAATAAAATGCAATAAATAATTGAATACTTGGAAAATAAATGCTTTGTGAATTTCAATTAAAATCTTATTATATTTCATAAATACTTAAGACACTTTTACAATTCTTTTATTTTAGAAAATCTATAGACAATAATAATATTTAGAAGTAACATGGTCATTGTTAATTTTATTTTTCACTGTAATAAATTGCAGCTAGATTAAAATCTCGTAATCATTAAAAAAAATTCAGTTATCTAAATGTTATTTGAAAAAATTATATAAGCAGTAAGGGATAAACAGCACTTCTTAAGAATTAAATAATATACTTATAAACAAAAACTAAAAACAAAAATATACAAACGATTTTTGAGATTCTTATAAATAGTATAATGTAGTTGATACATATAACCTAGGTAGTAGTATCTCACATATCAATATTAGACCTCATAATATTTACCGAGAACATTTAGGTATTTATTTATCTCACTGAAACAATTAAAGACACGATGGTCGCCCATTATGATGAATATTCTACGTTTCTATAAAAGTTGAACACTGCGTATATGTTAATAGTCAAATTAAATTTCTAATTTTGTACACTTTTACTGTAAAAACATTTGTTTAAATCACTTTTCAATTAAGGCTATGCTTATAAAAAGTAAACGAAATAAAGACATGGTGGTTATTAATCAAAATAATAGCATACATTTCGCTTCGAAAAACGTAAGCAAAGATACAATTTGTTGGCGATTTGTAAGACTTTTGTATTCGGTTATTTTATACACGTATAATTCTAAAATGGTGAACGAAAAGAACATTTTAAACTTTGACCAAATTTGAATTTTCATAATCATAATTCATTTAGTGATACAGAAATAAATCGTTTAATAGTTTCTGTAAAATAACGAATTGTAATATACATTTTTAAATAATTCGCTATGGATTTCAAATATTATTTATAAGCCATCGGTACCTTAATTTAAAATTACTAAAATGTCTTTGGTTGAATCGGGTATCTGGGTAAAATGAGAAAGGTCAAGTTCGGACGAAATGGGTAATACCCCAAGATTTATTTATCCGTAGGAAATTAATGGAAAAATAAAAAATTGCCACTTTCAAATACCATCCGAATGCAATTACTTATCGATGTATGTATAAATCGAATAATATATATTTAATATTAATATATACATGCAACTTTTTGGTACTTTCATCCACCCACTAGAAACAAACTGTACCGTGACAAAGTAAAAAATAAAACATCCTAAATAATCACTTCATTTAATTTATATTTTCTTGTTTAATATTTTATAACCTTAAAACATATTAATTAAATATATGTTTTGAATGACAATTAATGGGTTTTGTAACAGTACCTATGTTGAATGTATGAATGTATCCTGAATTTCTCGAAAACGTATTTTAATATTTAATTGTATACATTTTAAATACTGAGGACTAGGGTGTAGAAGAAGAACCTTGAATTCTTCTGTAATTGTATTTTGAGTCTCAACTGTTAGAATAATAAAATTCCAATCAATAATGAATTTTTTTTACATGTTTGTCTATAAAAAATGTGTGTTAAGATCCTAAAACGTAAAAAAATCCATTCAAGTATAAAATGTAACAAAACACAAGATAGCAATATTTCAATACACCATTCATTCATACATGACTCCATAATTTCAAATACAAATTGCTACATTGTAGAAAAAACACTTTTTTAAAAACATTATTTAAGCAGCCTTAAGGAAACATAATATGTTTTAGGTGTATTTGTTGTATATTTCAACTACCACGAATTGCAAATATCACACTTCCAATGCGACACGAGAAATACGTTGCTAAAATATTTCTTAAACTTTTTACATTTAATAATATTGAAAAGAATAAGCGTTTACGACATTTTTATAATGTGAATTCACAACATCAAACACATGTAACGCTATAATATTAACATGTGTATTGTGTACCTATAATGCTTTTTGGGAGATTTATATATTTACATGATAATCTATCCCTTATCGAATATTTTGCAGGTTTAATATGAGTCAAAAATCAAATTTTTCACTAAAAAACTGCCTACAGAAGTTTGTACAAAATACATCTTTCCTGTCTGCTTAAAACGATCACAGAGTTAACTAAAAATGTGAACGTTTTTCATTTAAAATTATGTAAGTAATCGATACAATTTCTTAACAAATAATAAATTATCAAAAATTGTTATGATACCAATAAACATTTATTTTTTCACACAAAACGGGTGGTTTTCTTTTGTGCCAAATTCTTAAAACCACATATCGTTTTTGTGAATTTATATTTTATATATTATTTATATAATTTGAGCAAGATTTATAAGAACAGAGAACACATAATATTTTGCACTCAAGCAAAATATATTATGTTATATCGTTAGGCTAAAATATATATGGATAGCTAACACATTTCTCTCTTCAATACGTTTTCATTTCCATCTAAGACTTAGGACTCCTTGTAAATCTTAACTAGTATATTTAAAAATGTTTTTTAGGCACGAGTTTTGATTTAATGTGCTGTCATTTATTCAAAATATATCATAGTTAATTAAAATATCTTGAAATATCCAACTTACAAACACATATTTTAATTTTCTTAATTTTAAACGGTTGTTTCTGAAATTGGTTGTTAAAATTTGATATGTTGCGCTTGTGGCAGAGTGAGGGAACAAATAGTATAAAAAAAGTCTTCTTAAATATAAGTTAGCCCAAACGATTGGTTAATTGCTTTCCCAAATTATGTTTGAATAATTTTAGTACATTTTGAGTGGTTCACCAAACGAACTCAACCCCAAAAAATCATTTATGAGTTATGTTCTATTCCATAACAAATGTTGGTCTTAACTATCAAACTTCTAGCTGGCACTGCCCTTTCGCCTGTGCCTATGCCATTGTTTTCATCATAATTCCATTAGCCCTACTTCTTGAATAGTACTATTCTTCCCTTGTTATGTTATTATAAATCATCTGAGTAAAGGTAACTGGTATTTTATTTTCACCTTCTATTTTCTTCATCAAAATATAAAATTCCATGTAGATATCATTATTAACAGGCGATAAACTATTCTTGTATGTTCTAAACTATTTTATAACCACGTTTAAAATTGCTATATTGTGCAAAAAATATTACAGAATCGGTGTTTGTTTTTTAAGCATTGTTGTAGTGGCATTTTAAATAAAACTAATGCTCTAAATTGTATACAGTTAAACATTGATTATCAATGTACATGAGCAAAATGTTCTCAATGCTAAATGGTAGAAAATCAGTGAATAATAAATTATCATTATTTTAATGATGGTTTTCGATAAAACGTTATTAACAATTTTAAATGACCTGTATAAATTATATCAGTCGATTATAATAATAACATGATAATTGCTATTGTTAAAATTGTGCAAATTCTTAAAAACCAGTATTAATATTTATTGGTATTAAATAATTGTACATAAATTATTGTTTTTAAAAACTAATAGGTTTTAATATTATACAAAAAATAGTCAATCAAGTTGAAACTTAATAAGTAATAATGAGTAATGACATCAGCTGTTTATATTTTATGAGTAATATCAGTTGTACATATTAACAATTATTATAGGTAGGTAATGAATTATTAGTTCAATAAACCATGATTATTAATCATCATTCATTATTATCCATCTCCTACTCAATCGTATAAAACATATGGTAGATATCCAGCTATACGTTTACATTAAGGACGTCGGTAGTTGAGATGTACTACACGGAGTATTTTTATAACTAGGTACTACACTCATCGATTATAATTTTTTTTTTTCGATGAGCTATTCGATTTGATTCTTCAAAAATTTTCCATAGCAGATAGCTTTAACTTTTAATATTTGACCCATGCATGAGACTCTTTACAGAATTTGTTTAATCATTTGAAATAATTACATTTGTCAACTGTAAGCTCATCTATGTGCATGTGAGTATGGTTGTTAGACTTTGAAACAATAACGGCAATTCTACTAGATCAGAGATAGTTAGTAAGGTTATGTTTATCCTTGGTCCGAATATTTACCCGTTTGACCATCCAAAATGAAAATTGAAATGTAGTCTGTGGCCTGTGCATTTAATTAGCCCAACGAGAGAATCGGAGAAGGTTATTGTTGTTTATACTTCGCATCTTGCCAATAACAATATCAAATATTTACAAGACCTTTAAGTTTGGAGTCTACCCTCTTTACTTTATTGATTGTGATGTTTGTGTGGATGTGTATGTATGTATCTATTATATATAATATTATATATATATCTACTCAGCCACATGTATTAATAAAAAGGATTACTGCTTCCGGGGACTGGCCACGGGTTATTATAGCTGACCTACCACAATTAATCATACGACTCCGGTTTAATATTTCAAAAATATCCCTCACATACCGCATGACCCTTTTATGATGCCACTTACGACGCTTCTAATATCCGAAGCGCCGTAATGCAACCTCCCTGAAAGGAGATTCCATATTTGTATTGTGATTTGCGAGACCGTAAACATGTAAGTTTATTTGCGTTATATGGCTGATGTTCTTCCAAATTAATCATATTGTTTAAAGAATACAGCAGCAGCAGACAGCAGCCGACATATACTAAAAAACCATTATTATGTTTTGTTATTTGAAATTGTTCAAATGGTTCTATAACAGAATTTAAAGGGACCTATTTCGTTAAAGTATTAAACACTCAAAAATACATCGACATAATATTTTATTATTTTTCAAATAAAACTAAATTAATTTAATTAAAACAATAAAATTATCTTAAGAAGATATCATACCCGCATGACGTGTCATCTAAAATGGATTTTTATAAGATTTTATAAAATGTATTATGTCTTGCCTATGCGTCAATAAGATTCAAAGATGAAGATTATATTATATCATACGGGTACTAAGTCCTCCTAATTTTATATATCAAACAAAATACGACTCATAATATTCATTAAATTTTTAAATGGTTTATTTACTTTTTTTGTAAATATTGATTATAATAATGAGCAAGTTAATCATTCTAAAAATATTTTATTTTATTTAATAACCACAATTTAATTCTTTAAATATTTGTGTGTGTTTAACAATTGCTTCTACCAATACTATAAATTGCACATTATATTATTAAAATTTAAGCTTATCTATTTAGTACATACTGCATTTTACTCATACTCATTTTTTTTTTTTAGTTTAAGTGATTTCTGTTTCTATTTTCTCCATTATAATTTATCTAATACCCAATATTTGGTAGAAACGTGGATCACTTTCATTTGAACTGTAAACGAATATCAATACATTTATTTGTCTAGTGGAATTATAATAAGCACTCAAGTAGTCAAATTAATACTATATAATCATTAATCATATTATATAAATAAAATAAAAATAATAAGCCAAATTTGTTTTTATCGAAACAATAGGAGTAAATAAAAATATGATCTAGGTACAATAATATAATAATATAGTGAATGAGAGAATACGGTTAATGAGAAAAATGTCTAAGAGACTCTAGGATATAATGTAACGTATAGGTACATGCGCTGGAAATGGACGTCCGAATTCGATTTAGACCTGACTAACTTTTAATTCGATATCCATCATTCTGTACGAAAAACTTTCCACGGAAGCCGCTTAAGGTGGTGAAAGCAGCAGCGGTGTCACATATGTTCCAAGACAGCTGGCAGAAGGCTCCGGGGGTGAAGAGTTAGATTCAAATCTGATTGAAAGTGAAACTATTACCTAAAGCAGTATATATAATCCCCAAGGGGATCCACCGGAATCAATTACGAAGGTCATAATACGGATGCGTTCGGCAAAATTCTATTAAATGTATTATACATAGTGATTCACCAAGCATACTCAGTTTCTCACCCCTTCCAATTATTAAACCATTATTATTGGAATTAAACAAATTCTGATTTATAACATTTTTAAATATTGGTTCTCGAGGATCCTAGTTTCAAAAGTAGTATACCTAAGAGTATACCAACACACTTTTTTTAAACATTTTAAATGTGAATTGTTAAATAAATTCACTTTTTAAATTGTTTATGTTTCTTAATCAAAATTAGGATGAGTCATTTTTGAGTCCCTGTGTTTTAAGAATAATAGTACTAATATAGGTTTTACACTCAGACAAATCTCGAAAATTATAAAATGTTAATAGATTGATATTAATTAAATATAATTTTCAAATCATCATAGCTCTCTTACCTTCCAACCGTCTTATCATGAACCTATTATTCTTAGTATCTACACAAACATGAATAACTCAGAAACTACTAGTTCAAATTTTCATGTGGATATGTAGATAGATCAATATTTTCACAAAATATTTTTCTTTACAATTCAGATTAAAAAATAATGTTATCGTTTGAAAAAATAAATAAATTTGTATCGTCCCATTATGACACAACTTTTAAATCACACACGAATTAAAACTATTTTTAAAAAAGATGGTGCCTAATTAAAAATTCTAAAATTCTACATTTGAATAAATGTATTATTGAAGGAAAATAGTATTATAGTGGTAAACATACTTTGTGAATCATCCTGTATGTACAATGTACATGCCTACTATACATAAATGTGTGTGTGGACGCATTCAGTTTCTTCGATAATTATTCGTAACGACACCGAGTTAAGTCCGTCCGAGTGATAATTCTGCACACACGAGTATACTACTCAGACGACTTGCGGAGCTCCTTTTCACCGCCGAACGCTCGCGCTTACGAGAAAGGGCCTAATCCGATCGGTGCCATGTTTTGTCCCGTGGTTAATCCTCAACCCAAAAAGGTAACGCGGTTTTTGGCTGGTGCACCCCCCCCCCCCTCTCCGCCCCACGACCTGCGAAGACGACCGTATATTATTATTATATGTGTACAGTGTACACGTATGGCGCGAATACGCCGTGTTTGAGAGATTAGAAAATAGGGGTTGGGTATATAGCCGGTATCCATTGTAAGCGTGTGTGCTCGCTCGAACAAACTGGCTTCGTTCATTTATCAATGCCATCATCCATTCACGAGCACACTCTCTTCCGCACACCCGACCAGCCGTCCGTGAGAGCGGGAGGGGGTGCTTTCCGGGTTTCGGTAAATTCGCCAGAGCTACCCCATCAGTCACACGCCAAACAGATTTGGTTCTCGTAGTTTAGGAGTCGTGTGTGAGCGCGCACGTGTCCTCCTTGGCGTCGACCGTCGCACGCCCTGCGATGACGGTCTCGAACCTATCGGGTGAAAAGAGAAATATTGCCAAAAGAATAACCAGATGAAAAAAAAACGTTTAACTGTACCACGAAAACGATTCATAACTAGTTAGGGCTTTAATCGCGGTCACAATCTATATCGTCCCGTTTACGAAACGTGAGGGATTACGAATGACGATAAGCAATTTCAGCCATAACTGAAGACAGGAATCGCAGGAATCAGATCCACTAAAAATATCGCATTGTTATTTTTACATGGATTAACGGTTAATATCAGGCTAATAATTTATATTAGTAAGCGAGTCCCTAAGTACCTATATTAGTACTTGGGACTTTGGGAGTTCGATGGATTTCAAAATTTATAATAGGTAGGTGTACTATACATAATAATATGAATAAATTATGATACTATCAAGGCGTCACGAAAACACCCACATCGCATAATTTTAATACTGTGTAAACTAGTTTGAAGGCTCCATTTATTGACTGTCTACGTTTTTTTATAAAAAGATGTTTAATTTTTTTTATATTTATAGTATTATAAACAATTATAGTTATGACCGATAATTTGCTTCTGTTCAGAAAATAATAAATTATACATTGTACATCACATTCTATGCGCACAATTAAAATAATGCTGTCCATGGAACTCTGTACTTAGGTATTCATTTAATAATTTCTTCAATGCCTACCCATATAATGTGCATGTCCCTTACATAGAATTATGTCAATTATGTAAAATAAAATATAACTTGTCCAGACAATATTTGAGCAGAGTGATAATAATAAAACTAAAAATACAATTTTACCGGTTTGTCGAACACATTTTTAGACAAAAATTAATTAAACCATAATAAAGTTTCAACAAAAGTATACAATCTACATTAAGTGTTAAGTTCCAAAACCATATTATTTTATTGTTAATTACGGAATGAGTTAAACAGTCAATACTATGAGTACAAATTAATTCCTGATAAAAATCACATATATATCATACATTATTGTAATTTGAAATATGAATTAATCAACTTCTAAAGATTTTTAAAAAACCAATTTCTGTTGTGAATATTAATAAAAGAAAATTAATATAATTTTTATAAAATATATATTATGTATTACCATATCAAAGGAAATTAATGTAATTGTTGTTCTTCGTTATGCCTGTAGCGTGCCTACTGTAGCACCACCCTGTACTTTCCTATTGTATTACAGCGATGATCACTTATCGCAATTTCAAAAATGGTTCGCAACACTTGGTCATGTCGTTTTGGATACTTATTTGAAACATATATAAAAATAAATCATGTTTTAAATATTTATATCTTGTTTCAGAATCGCAGTAGCAAAAAAAATCCCACAGCGGATCACAAAATAATGTTCTTATCTTTAATATTTTATTATAGGCTGATTTATTCTCATACTTTACCAGTGCACAAAGTTTTTATAGTGGTGGTAGTGGTGGAAGTTAAATTTGCGCACTCTATATTATACAAAGATAATAAACAGAACTTGCCATCCTTTTAATTTATATTTCCTCTTGTAGATTTAATTTTAATCTAGACATAACTATGAACCGTTTCGTGAAAAACGCAAAAAATATACTTCCAACAAAAAAAATTAATGAGAATTATTCTCATACGAATTGATATCACACAATTATTCTGTATAAATAAGTCAAATAATGAAATAAACATCATAAAGAGTAATTAAAACTTTTAAGGAGCCAATATTATGTTTAACCCAAAAATACAATAAAATATTATCTATAATACTAAGGGCAGTCCTTAAATAAAATACTAAATAAATAGTTTAATTTAAATCGATAAAAATCAATTTATCTGTATTCGATATTATAAATGCCTATAATATGGAGCAATGGTTCATAGGTACCTACCATTCATGTTTTATGCACAAATATATATATATATATATATATATATATACATTTATGCATTTTATTCTGATTTGTTGAGAACGACATAGAAACATCAGATATTTAATACGCGTCCACAGTATAAAAACGCATGGTATAATTGTTTGATGGAGAATTTATTTGAACATGCAAGCGGGCTAGTTGTAAACGAGGGGTAGACTAACCATAAGTTCGAATTCCGCTGCATTTTCCGTGAATATCGTCTAGAGACGAGTGAGAGACAGAAATACCGAGTGAAAAAAATGTAGGAGTTTGAACGTTGATTCCATTATCTTTATAATTTCGATTTTCTCACACAAACTGCTCTGTTTATAGCAGCGATTGCTATTTTCGTCATCCATTCTATCGCATACGTTATGGCCTTCAAGGCTTTGTGCTCGGAATTTAATTTAAAACAAAAACTATAATAATATTATTATATGTGACTATATAAAGTTTTATTAACTCACTTAGACGTCTTGTCGCATACGTGTTTATTTAGTATTGTGGGTCGCGCATGATGAAAATGATTTTATCTCGTTTATCGTCCATATTAAAGAAGCGAAAATATTAATTTTTTTTAATACAACATGCAAAGTACGTATGTATTTTATATGTAACATAAATCATTTTTACAGTCAATATCGTAACATATGTATTGCTTATAAATTGTGAATTAATATATTTAATATTTTATATTGTGCATCATATTATAATTATTAGTTTATAATTGCAGAATTCTCATAAACTTTGAAAATATTAAAGAATGTAGATAACAGTTATAAAATAATTATTGCAACGTTTCGAGCAAATCGCAATTAAAACAATTACGTACAACCCTACTACTCCCGAATCAATTTCCCATTTTTCTATTTTGTGGTGACAACATCACTTCATACCAGCCCACAGCCGTGTCAGCTGTACAATTGACAAAATGGAATTTAGTATTGTTGTAATAATTATTATGTATCTACAGTGGACAGTAGTCCCCCTTCTCATCAAATAGCACACTTGGGACTAGCGCGCATCCTGTCTTTCTGGACGAACTTAAGTTTGCTCTTTTCCACACACACTGGACTTTAGCCCTCCGATTGTTTCTGAGGTTAAAACTTTAATATTACCTACTCAGATACAACTCAGACGAAACCCTCAGGCCAAAGTATATAATGGTATAATAAATACCTAACCTAACCACCCCCAAAAATGACCCTCTGGTGTGTTGATGAACGTTCGCGGTTAGGGGATTGACGACATATTATTGTTATAACATCACATTGTGACGGTTTATAACACTCGCTTTTTTTTTAACCGTATCCTGCTGTGGACTTTACACCCATAGGCTGTAGCAGGGGTAGGACACTGCGTGTATTGGCAAAATCGGGTGACTGTGGCCTTGAGCACGGCCTAGGGGGGCGTGGCATATGTTATCATTTAAATATAAATCATATCAATATTATCTCGGTCCACAGAATAATTATACAATACGCCCATTGGCCATTGCGTTGTATCGGTTTTTAAAATTTCATAACAAAGCGGGATACACGTTGCCGACGTTCTGTCGGATCACGGACACGGTACAATTTTTTGAATCAAATACTTCATAGGGATCGTAAACCCACACAGCTGACCGCGAGTGTCTATTCAATATTGTTCTGCGGCCGTACTTACCGTTGAGAATGTGTATGACCGTGTTGGCAGGAAACGCGTTGCTCGGTGCACACGTGTAGTTGCCGGAATGGGCGCGGGAAGCGCGTTCAATATATAATGCGCTGTGCTTGTTCGGTAAGTCGGAAGTGACGTTCACACCCCGATCGATGTCGTAGTTGATCATTCGGCTGTCGTGGTACCAGAATATGTATACCGGGTCCACGGGGCTCTGCTGGACGACACATTCCAAATGCAGCGGGCTGTTCAGCATCAGATACTTCTCGGAAGCACCGGCTATCTCGGCTTGTGCCTCTGAAAGACAAAACATCACCGGATTATTGTAGTGGCGGTCGAACGGAACTGCGTAAACATGCGTTGGGGGGGGGGGGGTGACTATATTATCATTGCAGCTACTAGCGAAACAGTGATGTAGTCAGTAAATGTATGGGTGGTAGGTACCTAAATGTTTCGAAAAATAATTATTGTTTACTGACAACATTTTAAGTAGGTAGGTCACAACATTTTGTTTAAAATCCTTTGGCTTTTGCAATGATAAACTATAGCCCTGTACTTATAATTAAAATAATTAGTTCAAATAATAATATAGGTAGAAAAATTATAAAAATTTTATTTTTAGATTCTCGGGGAAACGTTAACATATTATTCATCCATAACGAAGTTTTTTAAAAATTATTTTTCATGGATTTTTAGATAGTTTCTCATAGGTGTCAAGTAATTTTTTGATTGGAGATTACTTCAAGTAGGCATCTCATCGATTGTAAATCTAGTCAAGGCATGAAGAGATTATATTTCAATTCCTTCAATAGTTTCCATATACAATGAAAAACTCTTACAGCTTGGGTTGTTAAACTGCAGGAGTATAAATTAAGCAATCGTTGTCTTAACTGAAATCCATTTAAAATTGCCTTTTTGTCTTAAAAGCGATATAATTTATCATTGCCTTCAAATGTTTTTTACACAAATGTAATTAATAATATTTATTATCCTATATCAGCAATTAAATTAAAAATTTTAAAAATTTTACAACATTATAGAACTTCAGAACAAATATACCGCATGACAACGTCATACAACTCTCACTACCAATTTAATAGTCGCCACTCGTATACGTACCGTAAATCAATAAATAGGTTTATTGTTGATGGTTTCCTGCAAGGCTATTTCGCCACGTTTTTTTAACTATTGCAAATAACCTTAATATTTTTAAAAACGATTCAATTGTTCGATGCTAGTTTTTCGATGTCTGCATATAGGGTTAGCCATCTGCCCTCCTCCTCCACAATACAGTACAACAATCTGGGTCCACGGCTAACGCATGGTTGCCTACACACACACACACACACACACACACACACACACACACACACACACACACACACACACACACACACACACTAAACAAACCCGTGGACCGTAGTGCGTGTATTATTATAGTGTACGTGGTGGTGGTGCTGCGAGTTTAAAGTATCGACCGACTCTGAGAGACGCGGGTAGGTACTTCCGAAATATTGTAGATAATTCAATCACGGCATTAGGTATATATATATAATATTATAGAGAACGCAACAAATTTTCCAGAGATATTACTTTCCAACTAACTATCGGAATCCCAAATAAACTGCGTGTAAACAAAATCGTTTCCTCCGTAGTCATATTAAACGTCATGTTTCTCGTAGTACACAATATAATAATAATAATACCGTGGTGTTGTCTACCATAGTAATAATATACTATAATAATATAATATATATATATATATATATAATATACCAATATACCATAATAATAGAGAATATAGTGCCCGAAAATCGAAACACGCATTCCTCCGATATTACTGCAGTGGTGTAAGTCGGTTTTAACGACGTATTAACGTAATATTTCACGTGATATTACACGAATAATATTATGTATACTATTCGAAACGCGCGTTCGTGTATTGATTCATCGGAGCAGTGGTCGTAAAGAAAAATTATTGCATGTTATTATTGTTCACATGTTATTCGATAACATTTTAGTGGACATTGTTTATTTACAGACCGCTTATCATTAATTTCGATACAGCTTCTCTTCATATTATTTAAAACGCTGCGGGAGTTGGTTTATGATGTTTATTACAGTATTGTAAAAAAAAAAAACTAATAATTGTGTCTCGAACGAATTAAAATATAATTTCGAAATTAATGCCCCGTGAATTGTGTCACCCGTCATTATTAGATTATCATTTAACGGTATTATGTAATTTTATTAAAATTTCCTGTATTACGTTGTATAATATTATTATTTATTATCCTAAATTATGTATAGGTACCAGGTACCTGGTACCTATTTATGTATCAAATTAAGTCTTATCGTTTCTACTAATCGTCTTAATCGACTACAAAAATTGATAATCACTGATTTCCATATACATGACTTTTATTTTGTTGTTAATATTTTATGTAAAATGTATTCGGTTGAGAAAATGCAAAGCGAAAAGGAAAAATTAATTTTAATAGTTACTATAAGCATAGTTTTTGAAAATTCCTCTAAAATGGATTACAACGATAAAATATACTAAACGAGGATACATTGCAAAAGTATTTTATAATGAAGATATCGGGTGGACATCATACGACGCATTCAGCTTAATAATTGTCTGTGTTTTAATTTTTAACTATTGTTTGGCTTTTATTTTTCTCCGCTCTTATGAGGTTTGTGTAGTATACTAATTGTATGATTTTGTGGAAAGATAGATATAATATTAAGATATACAACTTGGAATGTAATGATTTAAAATATCCGACCGTCATACCGTAATCTATGTGTTAAAATTAAGAATCATATTAAACTTTTTTGGTTATCTTGAGTGTGACTCAACTATTCTAGTTCATCCGTCAACTTTGAATTGCTAATAATATTTTGATAAACAATATATTTTTGAAAAATAAAGGTACGGCCAATTCAATAGTAAATTCTTGGGAGTCAATTCAAAGATACTTATTAGTTATTATGGGTAAAATATTGACTACCTGTATTTGGGAGCCAATGCGCTGCTATTTCCCACCTATTATTGTAATTTACAAAACACCTTATTCTCTACTTTGCAGACCGTAACATACCTATATTCAAGTATTATACATAATTTGCACAACTTGTGTGTGTTTCTAATTGATATGGTGTACATTATATTATTCTGATACTGTTGCCACCATTAATATATGGACAACTCAGAGACATATTCAGGATATAAATAAGCTTAAGACAATAATAAATATTAAAAAAATTATAAATAGTATATTGTTTAAGTAGACGCGATAATAGAATCTGTCGCATAATAAGTATATAGTATAATAATCACACATTCACACTATTCTAAGTACGAAATCCAATTTCGCTATGTATCTATAATGAGTTGAAATAGACAGAAGATAGATTATATTTTTCAATTCTTCATAAGTGATAACGTTGATTAACGTTGGTTGTGGTTAACAACTTTGATAACAAATCAATAAATCCTTAAAATGACCAGAGTCAAGAGTTCTGCAGCATTTAAATTAAATTTACTTCAAACATTAATATGTATATTTTATATTATCTACTATATTATAAATATATTTTGCCTTTGTCATGTCCTAATTTAATATTATGATTTTATTATTTAACCTACTGAAAATATATTTAAGAAAACCCTTATTTATACAACTTTTTTTAATTTTTAACTTTATTTAACTTTATTAGTTATTGAATAATAACTGGATATCCCTTACATAAGCTACGCTTAATGAAGATAGATGCAATCTGTAGGCAGGTTTTAAATTCGTAATATATGTTTAATGTTCATCTATTATTTACTTGTTCTAATTTTTGTTGAAAATAACAAAACAAAATATTTTAACATATTCATTATTGATTTGAAACATTAAAAAATGTGTTGTAGCTACATAAAAAATTACAACCCTTGCAAGAATTCCACACAGCAACCCAGGGCAATACCTCTATCACCCTCCCTTAAATACATAACTGGCACAACCCTTAATATTCCATTGAATATTTCTACCGAAATCCAACGCAGTGCAGTAATGACAAATTATGTAAATGCCGGCAAATAGGGTTTAATTGTTCATTAGAATTACACACGAAAATTAGTGCATTATAGTCAAAACGTCTATTTATTGAAGTCGGTATATTATTAGGTAGGTACATACTATACATATTGTAATTATACCACAGAATATTATGCATAATGGTGTGTGACTGGTTATTAAAACGAATGCCTTATTAGGATAACTAGGTATTACAGGTGCTAAATTTAATATTGATACCTGATATGGCTGCTAAAGCGTTATTAAATACATGTTAACATCAATAAGCATATTATGTTTCCCCAATGTTGACATAAAATTACTTTTATTACTATAAGACAAGCATTAATTTTTTCATTTTAACTTTGTCAGAAAATTAGTTTCGACAAATAAAACATAACCATAAATCTGTGTTGTGTTTCATCTTAAAATATATTATACCTACCTATAAATTTTAATCATAGGTTGCATGCTATCTAAATTACCTATATTTTTTATACAATACGTATGACGAGTTACTAATTTATGAATATTTTTTTAAAGCACACTTATTTATTTGTTAGCCTTTAAAGAATATTATTTGAATTTATATGTTTGATTTTTAAGATGTTTTAATTTTTAACTGAGGTTCGAGAATTTGGCACATGACTTTTTAAAGAAATTAAGAGGAATTAAAAGATCAATGGCCCGCCATTTCTGGCAGACCGTTATTTCACTTTAAATACCATAAAAAATCATCTCACAATCATATATTATGACGTTATGTTCATACCATTAAGTTTGATAATAATAGGTCAATTCACTGTTGTATTAAGGTTAACACAATATTGGGTCTACTAAACGTAAATTTGCCATGTGTTATGTGCACGTTTTTAAGACAAAGAAAATACAACATAAGGGCGTGGCGTCCTTTTATGTGAAACTACATAAATAGTAGCCGGTCAAATTGACCGTGTTTGTGTAATTATGATAAATAATTACTTGCGAAATTGCATGAAATGCTGGGTTTAAAAAAGTGCCTATTACCGTGTTTCCAATGATATTATCTGTCTATTCACGTTTATTAACTTTTTATTATAAACTTAAAAACTTTTATATGACAATGTATTACATTTTTAGAAGGGTGATTACCTATTAGTTTTACTTCATTCATCGTTTTGGTAAAATACTAAAAATAAAAATCGCATGTCTTAGCTGCATAATATATGAGTGACGTATAAGAATGGATAACGTTTGTCAAACAACTACCTACCTGACAACATATCATTTTTCTTTGCCTGTAGCACGAGTAGTATAGAAACAATGGCATAGATTCCACAGTACTTATATGATTTCAATTCTATGTTTTTTATTTGGGAAAATTAACGTATAATAAGTTTAAAAAAAGACATTTTCTGTTAATTAGCTGGAGTTTTTAATAGGTTATTAATGACTAAAAACAAGAAAAATTAAAACACACTTATCTATATAAAAAAAACTGAAATCATTCAAAACTATTCTGCTAACGCACAGAAAATATTTTTCTTTATAAGACGTATAATAGGTCCTATTGTCCTAAAATGAACCAGGGAATCGTAATAGTAGAAGTATGAGATACCTTTGTTGCAATATTACGAGGCAGATAGAGAAAACAAAATTTATTGGTGTGACGGCCCCTTAAGATTTTAAATTAGTAAATTAATTGATTTTAATATTTATATTGCGCCGTGGAATGAAAACCAACGGACTCGGAAAACCGTTAGAAATGCGTTACACCCTGTCTAGCGGTTGTTTCCCCCGGAAAAGTTTCACACGGAATGACCCTTCATGGTGAGACAAAAACTTTGTCGTAGCAAAGAGCACCCGACTAATAAAGGAGGAAAAATGTACCCGAAAGGAAAAAAATATGGAGGGGGATATTTTTTTTGCTCGGCACTATATAGGTACCTACCACCGTACAGCCCTGGGTCCGCCATCACCGCGCCGCTGGTGGTTGTGGTTTATATGAAATACAAGGATATTCCCGGCGGCGTCGGGGGCTATACCGTAACTTTTCCAGTTAATTCACTTCATCGTCTGTGAACTTTAACCACCACGACCAGAGAACTTTTGGGTCACAGAATATGTCGTGTATATTATTTATAAGGCGTGTATCTGGAGGATTTTACAATTTCACACTGAATCATGTTTATATATGTCATACATCTCAGATACATACACACTATCTATACATCTACCTGAATAATATATATGGCTGTTGTTGATTGTCGTGGGTGTTATGTGGGTATAACGAACGGATCGACGTCAACGAACGGCGTAAATTTTATTACCTATCTCGTCACCCTCGCGGCGTGTAATATCGCGTATGTTATTACAATAGCTTTTGTCTTAACTCCTCAATAGTAGTAGAATAATATAATAAAATGTGTGTGTAAGCTGTATACGCGTAAAATGTAATTCGATTGGAAATCGCAATTCCCGATGATATATGGACGACGTGTGGCCACCAGACCCGTCGAAAATTCGAAAAACCGTTTCAATATTTACATACTTATTTTTACACTTATCTTTAGAGTGTTTTTTTTAAATTATTAAAATTAATTAAAATTAAAAAAATGTAGTTATTTTATGTGTGCACGATCGTTTCAGGGAGAACAAGCACATTTTTGTATTAAATATATTTTGTTTTTTCGAAGAGGGGACATTACATTAACTGCAGTCCTTATAATTATATTATATAATCCAGCTACACTGAAAACAATAAAACCTTTTAAGGCTGTGTACGTGGATCTCGAGCAAAATGTGTAAATAGCAAACAAGATCGAACCAATTGATGTCGCCGTCACACAGATAATAACTAATAATAATATTAAGCTAGAACCGTGTTCGTGGTAGGTACATGCCTATATAGTGAAGTATAATCGTACGACTTACAGATTTAATTTTATTTCGGTGCTTTCGTGCAATCGATCGGCGAACGCAATATCTCTATACATTTATTATTGCGGTAGCATTAAACGTGCCAAGCTCATCCAAATATCGGTCGACTCGTATACCACGGGTACAAGAGTTTTTTTTTTAAAATTTCAAATTATAATAATATAGGCGACTATAATATCACGATAATATAAGTGCGTATAAAAAAAGATACTGTTTATCGTGTGCGCGTCGCTTAAATTAGAATATTTCAGTGGTACTTGTAAAATCATTTGATATATATTTGTAAATCGCTGGTTGAATGCATAATGATATTACACATATTCGTTATGGATAGAATATATTATTTATATTTAAATATTGTTAATATTTCTGTGTTACTTACCGTGTTATATTTTAAGCCGTACACAATAGAATTTTAGATTCTATTATAGTGGTAAATAAATTTCAATTACTGCTATGTAACTGCACTGCAGTTTATGGCTAAATTATATTTTATTGAAGTGCTAAAAATGAAAAAATGTCACACATCGAATAATGCATTTTATAGTTCAATATAAATAGCCATATACGATCGAGGACTCTACGCGCGTGTATGTATAACACCATAATATATATTAATATAATAGAGTATTAGACTTATATGAATGTGTTTATTGTATGTATATGAATCATGACATTCACGATATATTATTGCTAATTTATATGTAATTATACGTGAACACGTGTACTGGTTATTTAATAAATAATGACACGTGCTTAATCATTAAATGTGTATTAAAATATTAAAAACGTATATGCTTAAATAATTATTATAATACGGTTTTTGATCAAAACAACTAGGTATTACAGATTGTTCTAAATACAGAGTTAATAAGTGTGTACAATATTATGAATACAATCTAATAAAATAATGGTCGTGATGTTAGAATATCTACTGTTGTATGTCTTAAACTTTTAAGTAAAGATGTTTTATTGATATCTGAACAATAAAATGCACATATTATCATACTGCAGAGGCTTACACAAAAAAAAAGTAGTAAATATACGCGATGAAAACTATTTTAAAGTAAGCTAACACAACACATACATACCTTTAGTGAATGAAAATTGTATTTATTAAGATCGAAGAAGCCGTATGATTAGTGTCATAACACATAATACATAATGTATTAACGTGTTTGTTTATTAGTTTGTCCCGAGTGTTACCTTGTTATTCGGTATAGAATACTAGAATAAAGCGGTACCAAAGTTTGTGAACAGGGCCTTATCGATTGAAAATTAGACACATATACCTACCTATAGAACTATTAAACTATTACCTAAAAGCTAAAACTTTGAACAGCAGTTTTTGAGAAATTGAAGTCAACCCGGAATATTAGCTGTATGCCAATAATTTTAAACAAAACTTTTTTTTTTGCAATTCATATTTTATACGAGTACAATAATTTTGAGAAATTATTCTAAGTAAATTATGATCGACTTTCAACAAATAATAATGTTACTTTATGATAATCATAATATAATATATAATTATTATATTTTATAGCAATATAATATATATTACCACGATGTCATTTATGAATCACATATAAATATATAATCTAACATTAATAAAGGTAATCCTCATATAATTATAAAAAAAATGAACAAATTATATCGATCTACCTACCTACATATACATTTTATTAATAATTAATATACATAACTCAAATGCGTACAACGTTGCATTGTTTCAACTATTTTTTCTCATTTAATACCTGAAGTTGTATGTATTAATCCATAATATTATATTATATAATAATAATATGTACTCACTACTCATGTATTATAAATTAAGTAAGTACCGTAGAAAATTAAAATACAAACCTCGATATAGTATATTTAAATATTAAAGGGTACAAAACATTGAAAATGGCCAACGGCCAACGGGTTGTTTGTATAAAAATATAATTCACTAAATTTTATTTTATCTTAAGAAACATATAAGAATATAAGAATAATATTTTTAAAAAAAACAAGATATTATGACGTATTAAAATTGGCAATTTAAATGTCAGAGAACATGAATTAAAGTGAAATTATTATGACGTGCTTAGTGCTTAGGTACATTATTGATATTATGCAATTAAAATGGAAAATGGAAAAAAGAAAATGGAAAAATAGAATGTACCTACAGTTTTTTTTTTTTGGTATGAAAAATTATGCAGCTCGTAAGATATCGGAACGTTTTGATTAGAGTTTATTTTATGGTTCATTAGCCGGTATAACGAAAAGATAATATTAACTTTCGCTTTTAATCAATGTAACCTGCATTTTTTGTATATGCATTAAACACGTATTCATTAACGTAAAAATAATTAGGCCAAATATTTTAGAAATTAGTGTTGGCTTAATAATAATATTTAATAATACTAATAATTACAAATTAATTAATGAAGTTTAATTAAACTTCTATATTACAAATCATTTTTGAATTAAAATTCTGAAAAAAATCACTAAATATATCCACATTTAAAATACAAATCTATTTCGTATTATAAACATAATTTCTATGGTAAAATGTTTTTTATTTTTTAAATTAAATAAGAGTTAATTCGTTTTTAACGAAATAAATTTGTTGCAAAAATAATGAAAATATAAATGGCGTATAGTGCAGTATTAATCATTTTTTATTTTACTTTTCTCAGTGCTTCTGCACAACAGTACAACATTTGAGTTCATATTATTGTTGGTTATTTCTCAAGAGACATTTAAGAATAAATTAATCTGAAATTATTGTCTTCCTTCAGAAGGTTTTAAAATGTAAACAAAAAGTGTAACTTATTGTTAGACAAAACTTTTCAAAGTTACGTTTGCCCTTTAAAACGCTTAAATATTATATTTTCACAAAACAATCTGTAGATGTTCGCACGACAGCAATATCTGTAGAAGATTGTTAGTAATTATTTTACTCTGTGTTTACGTGACAAACATTCCTGATAAACTATGGATAATTGGAAATTGCGATTGTTTAAATTATCACTGAATTTTTGTTATTCAAAGAATATTAGTTTGTTTGTAGCTATATTTACATACTAAACATTTTTCATGACAAATTGTATTTTTTATCACAACTATACAAATACCACCATGTAATAATGAATAATTCAATAATAGATAGTTATTGAAAAATTAGTAAAATGTATACCAACTCAATAAAGTCCCGTCGATCATGGGTTAAATAAATTAATAGTTTATAAAATATATAATTTAAATGATCGGTTCTCGAATACTGTTGGCGGACATTTACATAATTGAATGGACTACTTGTCAAATTTGAACAGATGTTACATTAAATCATTTTTAACTATATGACATTATTTGTCCATGCATCATTGTCAAGTTATGATAACCGACGAGAAATTCGTTGATAACACGATAACCATCATATTGTTTACACGAAATAGGTAAGTTCTTCAAATTAAGTCACTGTTTTGCTATTTAAGTTCATCGATGTTATCGATTATTATAATATGATTAATACACTTCACTTTGCTATGAAATCACGTATGCTACACATTCGTTAGGTAGACCAAGATGTCTGAATGCCGCAGTGTAATATTTTATTAAAAAAAAATTATTTGGAATATTATTCTCCTTCAAAAATGAGAGGAAAATTCTAATAATATTGCAATAGTATAGTTGGTGTTAAATTTAAATCTAACTAATAACAATATTTTTATTGATAGCTTTCATTTTCATAGAAAAATAAAAAACTCTGTTATGAAAGTATCCATTGGAAGTATAAAATAAGGTACTAAAGTTATTATTGCAACATCCAAAACATATATTTTTTTTTAAAAACAACATTTGTAATATTGTGAGTTTGTTCTTTTCGTGTTCTTGTATAGGTGCTAGCAGCTGACGCTAACATATACGTCATTATAATTTTACCATAATATTGTATAATAGAACCGCTGTAAAAATAATTGCATACATATTCAAATGATAAAGATTTGAGACAATAAATGTTTAATGTCCAGATTATTAGATTGATTATACCCTATTATACTCTATAGTATAATTTAGTTTATATTTTGATAGATTATAATTCATCTATTTCACCCAACATTTACTATAGTAAACTTCACAATAATTTAAAGGAAAAAAAAGGAAAACCACGGTACACAAAATGTATTACTACGTTCTAATAACAAACTAATATTCAGATGATGGTTGCGATAGATTTTATTATACTATGATTAAACAGAGATACTTTAATAATAATTCTGAAAAATAGTAAGGTTTAAATTGCTAATACGAATAGCAGTGCTATAGCCATAAATGATATTAAAATATCAAAACCAGAATTTTCGAAAAAAAAACATCATCAGGTAACCAAAAGAGGGATAAAACCATTAAGGAAAATGAGATAAAATTAAATGAACAACATTGAAACCTTTTCGAAGAACCGAGCGATGTAAAGTAGTGAAATATCCGTTTTGGTAGAACACATTGAGTGGAAGTCTAACGTAGTATTTAGACGGGTAGTAAAATAAAACTCTTGAACAAAAAAAAACTAAAGGAAGACCTAAACAAAGATGGAATCTGACCCAGGACATGGAAAAGGAAAAACGGGAAATCATAGGAAAGAGATAGGTGAAGGGAACTTTGTATTTCGGGCCCTCGCCTTATTGACCTGTAAAAGCCATAAACACCAAATAGTTTTAGGAACGCTTGCGTTACATTATTTGTATTTTCTATATAAGACCATCATTTAAAATTTATGTTTGCTCAATAATAATTAATTAATTTTTGTAAGTGAAGTAGTTCTATTTGATTTTATTATCAAGTGTTACGGAGAATATCTGCCTTTTTAAATTAAATTATCACTTGTAAGCCTTATACTATATTAAATGATCATAGTATAGTACTGTAATATATTTTTTGATAATTTTTAAGAATTTGGTAAACTTAAAGTTAATATTATTAACGACTAGATGATGTACCCGGCTTCATCCGAGTGGTAAATACCTTTTATTAAAGGTAGGTATACATTATTTAATTTAATCAACTATAGCTATTTATCTGAATTGCATTACATTACACTATGCCAACTTAATATTATGAAATAATAAGTTTCATTTTTTATCACACATCATCGGTCAAGTTCTCTCAATCAAGAATCAAGATGGGTGCTTACATACTCATCAGGTATTTAATATTCTATTACATTATCACCTTGTGGTGTCGATCACCGATCGGAAAAAACTTAAATAGTTATTTGAACATGTCTGCTGTCAACGCGAAATTGATGCCTAAAATTTGGCTACAAAATGAAAAAAGTTGTGGCCACCCTCGAATATATTTAAACAACTCTTGCGAAAAAAGTTGGTAAAATATTCAATTGCCTCAACAGAAAAGTTTAACATTCAAAAACATTGTGTGCGCTATCATGACAAAAAAAAAAAAGAGAGAAGACGTGATGTAGGTACTTGGAATAAGGTCAAGTGAAGGGGTTATTTGGAATTTAGAACAACCCTGTGAAAAAAAAAATCAGGAAAATATTCAATTGTTTCACAGTAAGACCGGAACATCAAAAACACCTATAGTTCTGTTTATTTATAAAAATTTACAAGAGGCTCTAAAAAGTTCTGTACATTGTATTCGTTCTTTTCTGTTACTTCTAACTTCAGTTCAAATGGAGCCTGGACTATTACCAGTCAGTTTAGCTACATATTCGGCAATAATAACGGTTGTCCTACACGTCATCTTTAAAGAAATTTAAGGGGTATCATACACTTAAAGTTTTTTTTTCAGATCGTAAGTCAACTATTTTCCAAGTTTAGTTGAAATTTGTCAACACTTTCCTGAGTTATGCTGGAACATACAAAATATGTACATAAGGGTATACATACCTACTTTAATATGCCTACCTATTTAGATGATTACTAAGTTTTATAAGGGTATAGGTATGTATTATTTATTTATAAGTGAGAATTCGAAGAGAGTGTGAGTTAAACACAATCAGTTATAACTAATTTTAGAATAATGAAAAATACTTCATAGTCGTAACTAACAGTAAGTAATAACCAATACGAATATTTTTGATTTTGACAGGGGTGAAGTATTGGTTTAATGCGTGTGTTTTTTAATTTTAGTTTTTTTCTAACTGAGTACACTTTTACTATTAGGAAAGCATATTGTTACACTTTTAGGGGAGTTCCTAGTAGTGAAACTGATCTTGTATATCTACTTAGAGGTGTCAAACTCAAAAGTAAACATTTTAAAATTCCGATTTTTTAAAATTGCAGGAAAAAAAAAATTAAGACATTTTTTAAATTTTCATTTCTAGGTACTTTTTGATAGTCATTGGTCACTGTAATGACTGAGTTAAATTTGTGATCAAAGATAAATCATTATAAACTATGAAAACAAATTTTTAAGCGGAAACGGACTGCCAACGTGTATATTTTCTAAAAATATTATAATTTATATTTACATTGAATTATTTCTACTAAAAACAATTTGCATATTGTATAGTTTTTAATTATAATTTCATACAATATTACTATATCTAACATATTATAATGTTTATATTAACAGTTTTTAATTTATATAAATTTAATTTTTTAGTTTTTCTTGAATATTTTTAAAAGTACTGGGAAATGTCTACTTTTGATCTCTCCAAGAACAACCCAGATTCAATTTTGTTATAAGAAATTTTCTTAGAAGTTGATAATTAAACATTTTTTTCTAATATTATAATAATAATTTTTTTATAACCTGTTATAAGTGTATTTTACTTTTCTTTATGTCTCCAAGGGTTAATTAAATAAATATTATTATGTTATTTTTATTACTTATTAGGTATAATTTGCACAAATATAGACACGCTCAAAGCCAATAATTCATATGATAATAATTTCGTTTCGCAATAATTTTTATAATAAATAATTCACAATCCAATGTACCTAATAATAATATTGTATGTGTCTAACAAAAAAAACACACATCACTGTAGTACAACTATACATTCATAGATCTACTCGGAATCTAAAACTATATTAATAAAGCATTTTGATTTTAGCTACCTACTACCTAGTAATATTGTGTAAAATAATATTATAATTAAAATATGTGGTTTTTTATAAGAATGTATGAATAGCTATAAAAAATAAAATACAAATAGATACAAATATTCTTTAGAGAATTTGTAATATGCTGATGAACCATTTCCGCTCAGAATAGATTTTCAAAGTATCCTATAATTTATCATTGAAATATTGAATTCAAATCTAACACATCCGCTATAGAGACTTACTCAACAACGATGTACTGACGTACAGCTGACACCTAGGTACTGTACAGCACAGTGGTATCGTACTTGACCACTTTTTATTGTATTATGTTTTTAATTTAATGAATTTTAAAAGACTATACGAGGCAACCGTAAGTTGCAGCTTGAGTATCAGTAAATCCAGTTTCATCAGGCATGGCATATGGTAGAGGGACTTTGTAATAGGTACTTTTAAAACAGAAGCGTTTAATTTCTAATGTATTTTGTTTAAACTTAACTATTAGAATTAAGTTGGTTTGCATTTGGTTCATTAATAAGACGGTATATGTATGTATGGCTTATATACATATTAATAAACCATATGCAAACAAACTTAATTATAATAGCTTAGTTTAAAATAAATGCACAAAGAACATTAATCTTTTTGGATAATAAATTATTTCAAGCATATGAAATGGAATGGTTCGGCAGTTTCAAAGGTAAAAATATATTGCCTAGGTATTCAAACGAATTTGATCGATGTTCAAATAAGGGCATTCACGACAATGGAAAACCACAAATGCAGACTCAATTTATTACTTACGATTCGTAGCAGTGTAAATATGAAAATTACAGTTCATGTATACTAATTATTCAACAAACAAAAAACACATTCACTTGTGCGTGTAATCCAATGCGCATTGTTCACTTCAAAACACTGGCACAGGTGTAATTACATTAGAGAATTTCGTTCTACTCGATAGATATGCTCGTACAATTCGTTTTCGAGATAAAAAAAAATGAAAACGAAAAAAATGTATTTTTAGTAGACCATTTACCGTGAAATTTGTTTTTTATTTTATTTTGTATTCATTTTTTTTTTATTTAAAATTTAAAACACAAAACGGTATTTAGCTATAGGTAATACCAATTGCACGTAAACACATGTAGATACCAAAATTATTAACAGAGGAAATAAAAATAAAACTCAAAGAAAATATGAGTAAATGTGGTCAGCTGTACTAATGAGAACCATTGCTGCCTAACCTAATTTTTTTTTAGTTGAATTGCCATTTTCCCAAGAGACAAGTACAAAATGTCATGTGACCAGCTGTTTCTATTTTTTGCCGGATGCTGAGTCATTCTAAATGACGTGGGACCACTATATGCCATTTAACAGTATTCATATAAAACGTGTGCTAAAACACTAATTTCTCTTATCTAAAGAACTTATAGAATTTGTATTACAGGTATCGATGATAAAGCCACTGTGAAGTTCTATACATAAACTGGAGATCAAAACACCACTTCAGAGCTATAACAGTTACTGGTAGTAAAATTTCTATCACAGCTAGAATCCCAACTTAGCATTTGATAAATCCTCTAATTACCAAGTTTTGGTTAATATTAAAATAGGATTCGATATCGCTACTACATTAGTATGATGGGTATAACACATGTGTGCGCAGACCGTACATTCCAATAAAAAATTTATATTTAAGATTTTTAGAGTTATAGTACGTACCTTAACATAATAATTTTACATATTATTAGAAAACGGAGACAATTTTGGTTTATTAAAAACATTAAATTCAGATGTAAAACGGTTGATTTAGCAAATATTAAAACAAAAAATATATATATATATGAACTGATAAAGTGATAACCAATGGGCTGCAATTTGTGAATAAAACTACAATATTTTACTCCCCCGGCTATTTTCGTTGGTCAGGTTCAACGTACGAGAGGCATAAACATGTTGTTCCAATGAAGTCCAGTCTTTTGATATGCAAAATTTGACGGGAGCTTGAATACCATAGCTTGAAGCTGCAGAATATTTCATAAGTATACCGTCGACGTCCTTCTTTGAATGATAAAAAAAACACTTAGGGGTCTTAATTTCTACTAACTAAGATTCATTCAAGTTTTCATGTCAGACAGCAACAGAAACGATTGACTATTCAATAATCTTGTCAAAGCTACAATACCATCCAATGCATTTTGAGCCACTACAGCAGGATGTGGTCTAGAATAGTCCAAAAACAAAAATATTACAGTCACACCTATAAGTCGTTCAATGGATTCGCACACCTATTGAACTACCGCGAGCTCACATTACTATACGTTGGAGATAGTACGATCAGCATTTTCGGACTTTATGGCCGATACAACAGAGGCTAGTGATCCAATTTCAGCTTATCAAATTTATGGTTCTGAGTTGTTTGAACAAACGTAGAAGTGGCCATAAGATCGCCATTTGTTGCAGTATAGGGGGACATTTTTAAGAAATCCTGAGTTTTCTTTATTATTTTATTGAATTGTAAGTAAAATCTAAAAGTATCAGACCTGATATGTTTTTCCTAGGGACCAAACTTAAGCGTGAGAAAAGTTACATCATTACTATTATGAAACGTTAACGCACAGATTGTCAACGTTGTAAATTACAAATGGCTGATAAAAAAATGCCAAGAGCAATTATTTTAATGTATAGACAGCATAAAGTGGCAAAAATTTACTTACTAAGATATCCAAAATATTTATTGATTAATACAATAGCACAAAAACAGACTAAAAAAGAAACGATTTTTACTAAGCTTGTAAAAAATAAACATTAAGCACAGTAACTAGATTGTACGAACTATCATACATTCTATGAAAACCTGGTACACCTTCTTTAGGTACCAAAATTTAAAATAGTAACAACATTATCCGATAAAAATATTGCATAAAAAACTTAAGTATTGAAATGATTTATAAATACGTATAGGTGTTAGGATAATTCGTATTAGTTTTTTTCCGTCTTCGACGAGATTCGAGTTCACATTATGCAGTAAAATAGTAAAAGAGACAAAAGAATTAAAACAAAAAGGGTTTTCATATTTCAAAAAATCAATTTAGATATTCCTGCCTATGATGGGAAAGTTAAGTTTTTGTTTTGTTGTTTTGATTTGGTTTACTATTTTACTCTGTGTGACCGGACATTACACATAATTTATCACTTTCTACTATACAACATGGACAATCTACGTTCTACAAAACTCGTTTAGTTTTGTTAGTTTTAGTATTTAAGCAAATCAAATTTTAAGGTAAGGACAATTCAATCAATGTTCACTCGTCGATATTTTCCGATAATTTAATTTTAAACAGAGTAAGTTATTAACCTTTTACATCATACATAATATTTAGAACGCCATTGCAACCATAACAGTATTGTGTAGTGTATGCTGCTGAATTAAACTATAGAGCGAATCTCCGAATCTTTCGTTACAAAAAAGTGCAGTCTGTTAACTGTATAAATGTTAACCTTATTTTGGTAAACAGAGAAAATACAAATTTTCCAAAAAACCATCGGAACACTGTTTTTACATGCGGCGTGTTAAATTAGTTAAACTTGTGGGTCCACATTATGTTAAACTGAGCACATCGATTATATTTTTGAGGACGATACGGTTGGAATTTATATTTTCGATAGGCTCTGTAAGGTAATTGGCCTTTCGATTTCTATTATAACTTCCGTTGTAATCTTGTAAGTTCTATTATTATTTTACATCAACTACAACGACGATGGGTATTATTTGATAAAAAAAAAATATATTTCATTGGAAGGTATTGGTTTGTTAATTGGTTTTTTTTTAAATAATTGGTTCTGAAGTTGACAGAAATGTTCAAATTAAAATGTATAATTTTCTGTTATATTTATTTAGTTTGTAGAATACTAAATATTGATTTTAAAAAATGTATTAAAACTGCTTATTTATAACCATTTTGTGAAAATCACATGTATCCAAGGGGTGATATTTCCGGATGACACCTATTTCTGGAGATATATAGTAGGTACATAAGTATGTTGTTCATATTAAATAAATATACAGGTTTTCTACGCCAGTAATTAAAAATAAAGCCCAAACATTCGCGAAAAAGTTTTGGGATTTTGTTTTTTTTTTCTCGTACACTGCAAGGCTTGGCGCCGGGGAGGGTAGTGGATGGTGTGATTGGGACAAAGGGAACAGGGGGACAATGAGCCACTGCGGGTAGAGACCACCCTTTAAAGTTTTATTAGGATTTTCTTCCTTTTCATTCCGCTACAACGCGGACTCTTACCCGACGCTGCAGTTGTACACACAATATATATTGCGTATTATTATTAGTTCTTAGTATATGTTTCGAGTCGAGTCTATTTTGGTAGTCCCAGTGCAAGCGATGTCACCTCAGAAAAGTCTCAGCAACAACAATATGGACAATTTTATAATAAGTCCCTCCAGATGATATTTTTTATGCCCTAGGTACTTATGCACACATCACACCTCAAATTATGTATAAATAATTATGAGATGACAACGTTTGGACACACACACAATGTGGTTTATTTATTTATTGACAGTAACGCCCGCGAGAGCAAAGAGTACATTACATTTAATATCGGTTGGAAGTATAAATTTATAGAATATTATGTTTTATTTTATATATTATTGTAAATATAGCAAAATTTAGTTATTTATTCGGTAACTAGCTGTAAATCCCTACTAGTCTACTACACCCTCGAAAAAATTATCACATAAAATACGGCGCTCTACCTGTAGTGAACTAGATATAGCACTTGGTCTATTTTCAAACTGATTCAATCTACTTTCTAAATATTTTTGGTATTTCTAAAAAGAATGTCTGACATTTTTGTAAAAATATGTCAAGCAGCATTTCAATCTATATACTACAGACATACGGAAATTACCTTTTGATGTAGGTACTACATTTGAATTACAAACAATACATTAAATGTTATTTTTTTTATTAAAAAAATACCATAACAATGCGTTTTATTTCTATAATCAATAACGACCATATAAATAAAAATATATTAGATTTGTAATGAACGAATATAAAATGCATGTGTGAGTCACCGTATAGCAATCTAAATGGATTGAAAAGTTAGCTTTAAACACGCCACGAGTCTCGAGGAACATGTGAGCAAAATTTGATTCAATAGTTTTCAAGTCTTTCCAAACATATATTAATTTATAATGGATAAATAGGTAGTTTAAACAATGGATCTAAACCTTGGTTATGCCTCCACAACATTTCAAGAGAGGCGTGACTTTTTTTGATAACTTTGAAACATGAAAATGTTTTTTCTGATTTTCCATATTTTATCGGACATTACTACATTATTGTGTAATTAGTAATAAATTACGTTGTCTCCAATAGTTCAGTGAAAACCTTCTTATTAATTTGTATTTAATATTTAAGAAAAATTATATAATACATGTTTAAAAAAAAATCAATTTTAATAATATATTTTTTTGTCCTGTATAGGTACTTATAAGTTTATTAAGTATTAAAACAACTATATTAAAGTTATATTTATATTAATTCAAATACCATCATTAAAGTCACGATGTATACAATATTATACATAGATATTAGATACCCTATATTAAATATACTTCAATCTAATGGTAATGGGGGAGGCGTTATCTCATATAATAGTATGAAAGGGGGAATGGATCTCAAAAGGTTGAGAACCCTTGAGATAAAATATAATGCATAATATTACAATGTTGCACACACGTATGATTATATAGTAAACAGAATATTTTATCTTTCAGTTGATTAGACTCATAATATACTTACTTTATATGTCTATGTTTTATTGGCTGTGGACTATGGTTATATGGTATTGGTAAATGAATTTTACAAATATGAACTTAAGTATCATCAATAATACTAACTATAAATTTATAATCATTTTTTTGACCTTCAAATGGTTGATGATTAAAATCATGACTAAATAAATAGAAAATATGATCACAACTTTGTGATACCCATAATATCGACGAAACAGTAGAATTCTTCTGCCGCTTTTCATTGGTCGTTGACATTTTTCCGGTTAAAGTGCTATTACATTCAAAAACACAAGACAGTAGCCATCAGCCAATCAAAAGAATCGGAAATCTCCCACCCTGTTGTGCGCAGGCGTGAACAAAATTCAATTTGTTGTGATCATAACTATTCATTTACAATCGTGGTTAATATTACATTTTTTTGATATCCAGCCCATCGAATTTCAGGTGAAATATCAAACATATTATTGTGCTCTAACGGTCGACCGCCGCAATAACATAACACGTATAAATACACGTACAAAACGAATTATATTATTATTGCTTTTTGTGTTCTCGCCGTATATAGGTACCTAAAGATATGTGTGCGCACCGTGAACGTAATGTACCACATACGTTTTCCGACTTTCGCGGACCGAGATGAAACAATATTGTATATTTGATTTTCAAAAATAACTTCGCATAAAGGTTTATGATTTGCTGGTACCTATACAATATACATGCATTATAGGTATCATAAGTAAACACGGTGTAGTTTCGGTCGGCTATAACAATAACTGACGAGGAACAGTATATTATTATACTATTGCTTTTGTATAAGTCATGATTATATTATTACACCGAACAATACGCAGCACGGTAATATAATGTAATGTTATTAAAAATAACAATATTGAAACAAAGCGAACACTCATTGCGTATTATTAAATTTAATAATAATATTATGATATTTGCAATTATTGTTAGCATAATACTAGTGTTGTCTTTGTTTTTTTAACGCACCCGTTATACATACGCGTTGGACACAATATAGAGTATATTCGTAAGTGGAGTGTCTAATATTCTTATTAAAAGTTAAAAATATAATGCAATTATTATATCATTCCACAGTTTATACAAACTACATAATATTAGTTTATTGTTTTAAATTTTTAATACACATAAACATCGATGCTAACTTGCAATAGGTAAAGGTGTTAAAATTCATAAATGTTTCCGTTCTTTGAGATATTTTATATCGTATTATGTTTAACACAATTTAATTATATTTACTCTTCTTAAATTATTTATGTTTATATCGAGTTTATAAAGGAAGATAAATAAAGTGAATTTATTGATCCAATCTAAGAAATGTCTGTGATAAATTTAATGTACATTCAACTTATACTTGAGCTATATTCTAATTTTTTTTTGTGTATGCTTCACAAGTTTAATCACCATATCCATAAATTGTCGCGTAGCTTAAAGTCAACCATTTTATTTTCTATACTTATAGTGAAAGAATTAGAGCTGAACAAAATGAACAGATCAGTTTCCATAGAAACAACTGGTATATAATATTATACAAGCCTTTGGCACAATTTTAGTGTAATATGTATATCTATAGATCATTAATTTCAATCCCATCTTTTAAATTTATTTCTTTTCACATAATTTACAAAGTTTAGTATAGTATACGTACAATTATAAATGTTATCATATTAGTTTCAATAAATAGTCTAAGTAAAACCCATTGAAAATTGAGCTCAAAAATAAGTTTAAGACTTCGTTCTATTTACGTAATTTAATAATATGAAAAATAGGTATTAAAATATTACAAAAAAAAAAAAAATACTCCGAAATGCATATAACCTATATTACATTTTCAACTTACCTAATTGTATAATTTGTTTTTTTATTTATAATGTAATTTATTCTATATCCACTGCATATTTTGCAATAAAATTATATAACATTATAATAATTGTGTGATTTTATAATTTAATGCTGTGAAGTTACATTGAAATTTCTTTTTTTTAACTAGTCATTTTTTCAATAATATTCAATAAAAACAACTTAGATATTGATATTATTATGGGTTATGAATATCTTGTTCTTGGACAATATATCAATTATTTTCAATAAATTTATTTTGTTTATTATGTTTGTACATGTGAATAATAATAATGACTACAATTTTGATAAATACCTATAATTTAAGCACATATATAGATATGTGTGCCTTTAATTTTTTTTTTTTTTTTGCAAAAAAGGTTTTCCTGAATTTATATTATGTATGACCACCATTAACGCAGGCAGTTAAAGATAATTACTAAGCTGCTCCGTGCATAAAAGCGTATTTTTTTATACGTCATTTCAACCTTAATAATTATTAAATTGTCGTTTACAACATTAATAACTATTAAATATTCACCAACCCAAAAGATTTTGAACCTTTGCTTGTTCCTGCCTGAAGCATTTAACTAATTATTCAAGACAACAATAGGTATAAACAAATACAAAAAAAATGCAAGTATAAAAATATAGGATCAACTTCAATAGGTATTAATTATTACCTAAATTATTTCGTTATATTATAAATTTAAAATTTAAAATAATTTAATTTGACTATTTCAAAATGTTGCGGAGACTTGATTCATAATGCGTTAAAATAAATGTTTCTTAATTATTAACGTTAATAAGTTTACTTAATCCTAACTCAAACTTAGTTTTAATTTTAAAATATTGAATGTGTTATTACTGTTATTAGTTCACTCTTTTATCATAATATTATATAGACCATTGAAACTATTCACAGTTCACCTTTACTTAAATTAATATACGCACTAAAAGATTTGATTTAATTATTTCAAAGAACCTAACTTAACAGTTTCCGACAAAATATAGTTACGTAGGAGGATACGAATTACGAATACTTGTATTGTACATCTAGAAGGTATACAGCATTTAATTTGAAAAGTACGGAGGTACAAAATGGCTTATAAGTGTTACGAGGATATCTCAATTCAGCTTCTTTTCCATCATTATTAACTAGTAAGACAGGTTTAAAAATAAAATAATAATATTAAACAAAATTGGTTTTGGTGAACATTTTTTTTTTTTTGGTATAACAAAGAACAAAGTTAGTAGCAAGACTTTAATTCATTATTATGATGGGTTTCAAAAATATAAATCAATAAATAATTATAATTATCGAAGACTGAATAGTATGTTATTTCTTTTATAATAAATTCTTATGTTAAAATAATATATGAAAAAGAATAACTTTTTTTAAACTTTTGAACATGTGTTCTATCACATACTTCAATTTGAATTTCTGTTATTTTTTAGTGAAAACATTCTAAAAAAATAGTTGATACAATTTTCATAACACATAGTATTTAAGTGTTTAATACAATTTATATTTAGTTAGTTATGGTTACAACATAATACATAGATATATAGCGATTTACTAAGCGTGCTCAATGATCATTGCTTACCCTCATTTTTTCTTCTGATAATGTGTTTATTCAAATTCTGATTTCTAAATACGTATACTTAAAGACCATATTTTCAAATCTTTTAGAGTTTTCTGCCGATTAACGAGTATCCTGTGGCGGTATATATTTTTTTTTCAAGAAAGTACTAAAGTACTAACTTTTTATTACTGTGAGTTGTTAAGCAGATGATTTTCTTATTTTAATGCTATGTAGTAAAATTGGAATTCGAACGATAAGTTTATGTTATTAAACGTTATATGTATATTCTTAGAATAACAATATATGAAATATTATAACTTAAAGATATGGGCGCTATAATATGTTTTTAGCCATCTATTATTATAAGACCAAATATTACAGCTATTTTAAACAGGAAATCTTTCTTTAACAGATGTGTATAAAGTTTAACAACTCAGAAACCAATCCTTCAAATTTCAACTTAGATATATCTACATTTAAAAAAAAGAAATATTTGATTGGCAATTAGTGTAGGTACAGTAATTTACAGGTTTTTCATTTAAAAATATGTTTTTATCTCCGCAGTAAGCTTCTTAAATGGTATGAAAAATCTGAGTATCACCTTTACATATACTGAACAATTCTAAAAATGAAAATTTGAATGAACGTATTGACCATCTGAAATCATTGAATCTGAATTAATTATGTTTGGCGAATCTTTCTAGAGTGATGATTGGTATAATATGTTATAAAGTGTTCATTCAGAAATCATAATGTATGGTTATACGTTACGATTAGTTAAGTAATAATTAAACAATCATAAAGATTTGAAACAATTATCGCCAGAGAATATTTAAATAATTATTTTATATACTTGAATAGTTCAATCATATAAACACACTAAAATATAATTAATAATTATAATATACAATACGTACGTTATATATTTAAAATAGTATGGCATTTTGTTGTATTAAAGTATCTGGACTGGAAGCGTAGTTATAATTAATAATTTAATAATAATAATACTAAAACTAAACATATATTGAGACTTCATGTTAAAAACCTAATCAAACAATATCCTCAATTATTTAGTCGTAAAATAATAGAATACGATATATTATTACAAGTCGAGTGAGATAAACGAAGTAAGACCCTACGCGTGTAAATATTAATATTTAATACTGATGCAGCACATATTCCATTTTAGTACATTATGCACAAGTATAAAATACCACTTTAACAACTTTAGGGTCATTCTATAATTATTGTTGTAAGTGTATAAATGTTGACCTAATAAACTGCAAATATATTCAGAAACGCTACTGCATTTAAACACTACCTAGCTATAATGTGTTGTTATATCTTTGCAAGGTTTTTGTCATAAATTCAAATAGGTATACATCTATAAGCAACAATTAACTACATCAAACTATTATCGATAGGTATTTTATAACGCTTTTGAAATAATTAGGCAATAAAACTGAAAAAAACGTACAAAATGTATTTGATTAACAGAGGACGACCAGTAATATTAATACTTTTACGCAGTTAAATTTCCACATTTTGATTTTTAACTCTTGTGATTTGTCATATTCATTCTTTGGTGTAGTTTTTTTTTTAAATATTTATTATTATCAATGTACTAATCACCGCTATTACAAAAAACAACTTATTATACGTCATTAGTTATATGCCATTTAAATTTTGAACAATGATTTTCATATTTCGGACTTTGTTGTAACTATTTAATTCTCAATGGTTCTTTAGCATAAAGGGTCCTATCGTCCACCATCGATTATACTTCATGTTCATATACATTATAAGCTGGTAAGCTACATTTATTTATGGGCATTTCGAGTTACTTATATATATATATATATGGAAATAAAGGCATTTGTAAATCATTTATAGTAATACATTTAATAAGCAAAACAAGAGTATTTGAAATGTATATTGCAGGGAAACTTAGTTAGAACCGTATTATTATATAATTGAGGCTCTTAAGTAATTCATACACATATGAACAGTAAAATACTAAAATTATAACAATTATTTAGCTTTTGGTACCTACGAAAATAATAGAGTAGTCATTTATTTTTAAAGGATTAAGGTATATTTATATCGTTTCAAATCATATAATATAAAAGAATTCTGAGTTGTGATACAACGTATTTTATCTCTAATCGTGATTTCGTTTTTTTCAATAAGAGGCATGTCAGTAATTCCATTGTGTTCGGTACCAGTAACCGTACATTATCTCATCTTGCTAAAGTAGTAAGCGATTTATATTTTGAAAAAACTACATAGAAAAAAATTGTTCTATAATATTTTTTTTGTCCCTATTTATTTGGTTTTGTTAAACTCCCTGAACATATTTAATCTTATAACACAACACAAATACACAATAATCGTTTAAAGTGATTATTGTATAAATATTACTTGTAACTCATAAGGTATAACGCTGTCTTTAATGATTAAAAATTATTAAACCTATACAATAATGTATCGTATTTTCAAGTATGTATGTCTATAGATATGTTTTTAATTTTAGAAAAACATCAGAAACCAACTTGAATAAAATATAATATCCTAAAAAAAGTTTTCAAGTAGGAAATCGCTCTGATATATCCATTGTAATAGATGATTTAAATTTGAATTGAATGACAAATCATTATTGTATCAAATGAAAAATGTATCTGAGCGAAGACGGTCTAAAGTGGGGTAACCGAGATATTGCACAAAATAATAATGTTAGAAAATTATTACATTTTTAACAAGTGTTCGAATTTTTTTCCTCGATTATTTCAAAAAGTACCTACTGAGAAATGTCTGATTTTGACCCACCAAAGTGCAAACTATATCTAATTTTCTACCCGAAACCTCCATTGAAGTTGATGATCAGAGCATTCTTCCTACTATAAATGGTCATCAAACACACTACAGTTTTTTTTTAAATCAGGGTGAAATCAATACTCCGAATCTAAAATATAGTTATGTTATCAATCAGTTAAATATTTTTTTTTTAGATAAAATATTATTAATTATGTTTATACATCAACAATTTTTTGTTTTTTTTTTCAACTATAAAAAATTGTTAATATTTTGAAATTATGATACGATTTTTTTATTTTTTTTATTTGGAAACTTGGCTTTGTAATGTACTTAAATACAGAGACATACAAAGACAATGACACAATTGAAAAGTGTGTTAAATTTAACTTAATGATTTTAAGAAGTATATATAACTTGATTATACTTTTAAACTAAGCATAATGCATAATACACTGGTATAGTGGTGCCCATATAGTATATAGGTACTATTAAATAAGACGGACGGTCACGTTAAACATAATTTTATTTGAATAATTTAAACATTTCAAAAATTGAACCTGTCTGTATATATAATGAAGCAGAATATACATTTTACATAAATATTTTTTAATTTAAATTTTTATTTTTAGCATTATAACAATAAAACAAAAGATACAAATTTAATAATGAAAAATATTTTATTATACAGTAATATTGTTTATTGCTTATAATTTAATAATAATAGCAAAATAAATAATAAATTACTAAAATATTTACACTGACTTTGAAAAAAATAATTTTAAATTAATTAGTAATATTATTAAGTTATTAAATCACATTTCAGTCATTTGATATACCTAGTATTTTTTTAATTTTGGCGAGTTGAAAATGTTGCTGGCTCAAAGTTATTTTCAATTAAATATAATATAGTTTGTATAAGTAATAAGTGAACTACAGGAAACGCACTTAGTTCTTAACTATACGAACTTCCAAAAGACCTTGTAATAAGGGGCTAAATTTTCGGGAACACGTATTCAATTTTTTTTTTTTGCGGAGAGGGAGGATTTTGAGATCTTTTGAAGATGTTAACATGGTATAAACGTTTAAAATACAAAATATATTTATTTAGGTAAACGCGTACATACATTTACGAACAACGCGTGGCACATCACGTCTCGTCCGTCGGCGTAATGATAGACATTTCCGGGTCGGCCATTACCATACATCATTATAATATTATGGTAGATGATAAATGATAATAATATGTACAACGACTTAGGACGGATGGTTTACGTTATTATATTAAACCACGGTTAAGATAATATCATGTGGGAATTTATATTGTAAGTCAGGATCGCAGCAATACTTATAATATAATGCGGTTGTTGTAACTTGAAATACTCAAAAGTAGGTGCGAAACTTTTATCATGCACCAGTAGGTATTACCAACGTGGCTACGTATACATCTTAGTACGTAAGACATATTAACATAATAATCGTATATTAAGAGTGCGTTCCGCTGGCGTACTTTAAAGATCTTATTGTAGTCAACTGAAGGAATAATTAAAATATATTTACATACCAATTCAATGTATCTTACTAGTTACTACATGTGGTCAGTGTCATTAATTGAAATATAATCACGAAATTACATTAAAAATTATTCATATTAATATGTCAATAAGCTATATTATATTATATGCATTTTAAATTTTTTTAAATTCGTTTTTGTTTAAAGAATACTTTTGAAGACTTTGATGGTTATTAGATTATTCTGATGACTTAATATATTTTAGTTTTTATTTAGTAAGTATATTTTACAGATAATGACATTGGTAGAGAACTATTAGTGAATTGGCAATTTCTTAAGGGCAGGTATTATGTCCGTATGTGACGTGAATAATCAATAATGCGGATACCTTAAATAAGAATTTAAAGAATATATTTGCTTTTTATAAATAGAAAATAGCTCAAGGGCAGTTTGAGCCAGTTAATGGAGGACATTTTTCTTTTATTTTAGGTCAACTTCAGGTTATTTTGAAAAGTGAGCCTTCATTTGAGTTTAAAGATTGATCGAATTGATCTCAAACATTTTTCATAATTTTGAGTTATAATATTCAATTTTATTAGAGTAACTAGGTATTGTGGTTGAGTAGTAAAGTTTTTCAACGGAAATGTGGAAATGTGTGATCTAAAGAGATATATCAAGAGATATTGTTCAGAAATTAATTTTTTTAAATGGAAAGTAGAACTCAATTGTTCGTTTAGGATGTATGTTTGGTATAGCAGTTTGGTTTCTATTTCAGTATTTAGTTAAAAGCTAATAGGTATGAAAATGTCATGTTGCTGGTTTCAGCGGATTCCAAATCAACAAAAAATATTGCGAGTTTATTGTTTATAAAGTCTTGTTTGGAACATTAGTAACATTTAGAGCTGTGAAAACTTAAATTTCCTTAATTAATAAATAACATATTATTATTAAGTAACCAAGAATAATGATTTAAGTTATTTTGTTGTAATTTAAAAATATCATTCTTGGGTACCTACTTGTTACTTTCAGAATATCTGAGTATATTATTATTTATTGTGCTTTATGCTCACATAATGGCTTTTAAAATGTAATTTTTTTGGAAAAAATGAATTTAACCTTCTGTAGTAATACTAAAGCTTAACAGTAAAATAAATAATTTTAACCACAATGACATCATCAAGTATACTAAATTACTAAGTAATATTATAGGCAGACAGACGTCTTTGCTCAGAATCGTTTCTCATAAACAATGATTTTTATCATTGAATTCAAATTTAACGCCATCCATTACAGTGACCCACTGTACAGCAGGGTGACATTAACTTACCCAATTTTTTTTAAAAAATAATTTTGTATTAATATTTCAAACAATGAACTCCTTAAAGATCACCAGAGAGACTTCCAATATACATAAATATTAAAAATATAATATATTATATTACAACGTATCCGCGTTTATAATAATAAATTATTTATATTATGGAGACCGAAGCCAGAGAATGACGTAGATCAGTGTCTGCAAGACGCATTACGCGTATATCATTCCAGCTTGGTAACTGCACGACGTCGTCCTATCGAATCCCGAGTGGATTAAAATAAAATAACTTGGCCGGTCGAAAGGACATTTCGGTCGTTCGAGATTCATCAATTTCAATTTTAGTTATTTATTTATTTTTTTATCGAAAGCATATTATAACAGCTAAAAGTGATGGTTTATAATATTATAACAAACGCCTATGCGTCTCACCAAGCAAACGATAATGCCATAATGGACATTTCGCAGTTCCGACAAAAATCGAAACTAAAACCCAACACCCATCTTTATCTCCACCAAAAAGCTACGGTGCTCCACGTGCGACGAAAATGCATAATTATAATATTATAATTTCCTCTGACTCGGTTCCGAACCCCGTGGTTCGATGATTATAATATGGTGTTTCAGATTTTGGGTCATTATTAAATTATCATTGTAATTATTGTGCTCGATAATCTGTCGGCCCCGAAGACAAACGACAATTTTTAGAATTTTTTCCAAGAACTTCGTAAAACTGATATCGAAATATAAACCAGCACGAATTAACGAGGTATTTTAATTTTAATGTTTAAAATAATTTTAAAAAAAAACTAATACATTGAATATAATTTGGTGTATTCATTTATATCAACTATCAAGTATCAAGATTTTCATAATAAGTGATCCGAAGTGAAAAATCAAAAAGTATAAACTGTCATGAATTTGAACCATATTATAGTAAACTATAATAGTTATCGAGTTAATCTTATGAGGAGTATTATATTCTTAAAATATGCTGTCATCTTTAAAATATACATTAATAAGCAAAATAAACTGTACTGTACAAATTCTCTGATACAAAAATAATCGTCCACATATCTCACTACTAACAAATTGTGCTCAATAAGAATGTGTAAATGCGTACAAATCGGTAGGTACCCTACTTATTACCGTTGTACGATTACATTTTCCTTTCAATTTAAAAATATAAAATATAATATTTAATTACAAAAAACATGTTTTTTTTACTTAATACATTTTAAACGCGTATTCTTTTGTTTTGGTAGGTAACATGGGAAAAAGGTATTTCATCGTATTCACCTCCTGTAATTTATCATGTTTTAAATTTAATTAACAGTTCTTTTTTATTGTTCATTACATAATATGAGTTGGAATATAATTAATAATAATATAGCGAACAAATTTATTTTCATTAATAATTTATGATCAAAATTACATAAGCGCATTTACAATTTTAAATATGATTTTCATTTGCTAGAGCAATACGACGTGATTACTTACCGACAACTTTTAAATTGATAAAAATGCTTTTCGGTGGATGTGATGATATTTGACACTCGTACAAACCGGCATCTCGTAGTTGAACGTATTTTATCTGTAGTGTCCAATCCTAAAATAACAAAGTATAATATATTAATTTCAATATCTCTACAGCGTATAAAATACAATAATTCGTAGTAAAATAGACATAATAGGATAATTTTTCATCGCTTGTTCCTGCGATATTCTAAAGAAAACAAACGGTAGCTACAATCTTAGGTGATATTGTGTACTGCAAATGCTCTCCAATCCGTAAAATGTGGGTAGGTATGGTTAAGACTTCATAAAATAATAAATGACGCAAATCTTTAATTATTTAGGTATTTGATTCGTAACTTAGCGTGGCTACAATTTCTATAATACTTTATTGTTCGAAACTGTTTAATAAATATCAATCATTGGCTCAATTCGTCCAAAACATGTCCCCTACTTCATTATTTATAAATACACATACATTAAATACATTTTTTTTTTTCATTATCCTAGAAGCTTTTGTATAAATTAATTAAAATGCCTTCCACAACTCTCGTCCTATCTCAACAACTTTGGACAAATGGTTGGTCACATCTGCCGTTTTGTTCAGTCCAGTATACAATCTGTCAAACAGTTGACGAATCGTTGTGGACTATTGTGGTACACTTGTACCCTCATGCTAGCTGTCGTTAGCGCAAAACAAGATGGTGGATTTTTTAGTAATTTCGTACGCATGAAGTTGGAACATAAATTGTAATTTGGAAAACTTTTATAGCATATGCGTTCGTAAAAAAGTATTAATATTAAAAAAATCTTTAAATATTGCACTTTTGTACAGCTATAATAACATAACTTTACTTTCAATTAAATAGGTACACAAATCAAAGTGTAAACGATACATATCAGGCGCCTTTTACTTTTAAAAATGTTGTTTTCAATCAAAAAATATATGATTTTTACAATTCACCAAACTCTTAAATGCAAAAATTTATTTGTATTATGATCAATTATAGTATACCAACATATTATATTTCAATCGCACACATACATAATGTATATTATGTCTAGATTCATCTGTTTTGGCCTGATTGAAATACAACTATATGTTGAAAAGAAAACACTTTAGGAAAACTTCAGTTTTAGATTACACATAGACATTGCAATAGTATTTAGTACATATGTTAATTCAAATAGAGTATAAAAGTACCTATCACCGGAGACTTATCGATTCCGCCAATTTAGCATCGATTCCGCCAGTATCGACTCCGCCAGTTCAGGTAGTCTAAAAACAACCTATCGATTCCGCCACCTACCAATTTCTACCTCGACCTGGCAACTGCTGCTGTCAACCTATTTCTGTTATAATAATAATAATATATCTAAAAAATAATTCAATAATTAATTTAAATATTAAAAATAAAATTAATAATCAGTTTAATAATTAATACAATACAATATATATATATAATAATACAATTAAATTAGTCAAATATGGTTTTAAGTTATACAATGATATTTTTATGGTATGATGGATGCCAAACTAATGCAATGTGAATTAATATATACATAAAATAATAAAATATAGTTAAATAAATAAAATTGTATAATAATAATAATATAGGTATCTACAAAATAAGTCAATATTGAATTTTAATATAAATTAATAAAAAATTATTTTTTCCCTGGCGGAATCGATAGGTCGTTTTTAAACTATATCTGCATTGGGGGAATCGATGCTGGCGGAATCGATAAGCCTTATACCCAAGTATAAAATGGTCTGGCGGAATCGATGAAACCCCCTATCACCATAGACCACGGGCGGTGGTCGCTTGGACAAAGGTAATAATTTTGATCAAAAAATTAATAGTCCGTTTGAGCTGGTTAAATTATTTGTACCTGCTTAAGATAAAAACCTGGTGACTTTGCTACGAACGTTTCTTAAAAATAAGGTTCGTTACTAATTATTTCTTTTATAAGTACATCGTATATGATTTCGTTTTATTATTGTTGACTGTATATTACAATATTTTTTCTCCTAGGAGTGTGAACACATGGAGGTGAACCTATATAATACTTAACCCAAGCAACATCACATTTTTTTGAACAAAAAAAAATTCAAATTACATTACAAAATACCACATTAAATATAAACAACAATATAACAATATAGTCATCATGGCTCCAGTGCCTGTCCCTCCCTTGGGGCCATAGGATAGTGTGAATAGTGTATGTGCACCTCAAACGTCACATTACAATAATACTATACCAATACCATTTTAAAGTTAAGAGTTCATTTTTAATTATTTACTATGTATTTTGTATGTGACTTTATTTTTAAATTAACAATACGTACAATACGCAATATTACAATATGTATGTAAATTAATCTATCTATAAACCTATTCATGCTTATTCGCTCAAATGGCACTTTTTGTGGAATAAACACTCGCCCAGTTGGTATATAAATAATATAACTATTCACCCAAACAGACCACATTTTGGGTCATTTCACCCAAACAATCTACGCCCACTACCACCTACCTTTACCTTCCCATATCTACCTACCATACACAGAGAAATAGTTTCAACAGGTAATAAACAGGTCGTTTAAAACTCTATAAAGAACAATACTGTTAGGCAAGTACTTGACGTACCCGGCCTTCTACTAACTTTTAACAAAACGATATATAAGAATATTTTTTCGAAATCTTACAACTATTTTTTTTATCTTTTCGGGACGCAGGTTGTTTATTTAGAATAAACTACTCGTCGACTTACAATTTTACAATAATGTTCGTATTTTGCGCATAGCCTTCAAGAACCGATGGAATAATAACAGTGCCGGTAAGTAATTTATATAATTTGTAACACATCTCCTCGAACTCGATAATCACGCATTTTTACGACATGCAACATAATAATAATAATAATAGTAATAATATCCATCGACTCGTTAATATTAATATGCGCGGCAACGAACCGTTATCGACGTATAGGTACGAAATAAATACGGACGTTCTCAGCAAATATTCGCAGGCCTGGGCGATTACCCTTGGTCCTGAACTAAAACAACTAAATCATGGGTTATTTTCTTCCAGGTTACGTGAGAGTAGGTGCTTATCTTTCGATGCACGTACGTCGTGCGGCAGGCACAAGTCGTAAGCCAACCAGGCGAAATCCTGCAGCATTCAATGTTATACTTTGAAACAGAAACATCTAGTATATAGATATAAGGTCAAGGGCACCAACACATGGCACCCACGCAATAAAAGCTGCGAGTACGGTCCGATTTTGATTCTAACCTGCGTTTAAAAGGCATCACGATTCTATGACGTCATCGCAATGAAACGCCGCAGTACTTACGTTTATTATTTATCGATACGTATTTTTTTTATTGATTTTTTTTCTGTGTCTGTCATTAGCTTTTGGAGCTGTAAACATGCTTCTATTTATATCTTTGTGAGTCTTTTCTGGTAGAATATTGGGTGTAGGTGGTACATCGACGGGTTAAAAGTAAAAAAAATATAGTACATTTAAAATCAATTGGAAAAAATAAAAGGCAAAATTATGTTAAGACGGCAATTCTTTCACAAAATCAGTTTTTGCAAAATGAATTTGTTTTTTTTTTTTTGTTATATTTCAAAAATAAATGTAAAGACTTGAATTTTCAAACATTTTTTTTTAGCATTTGACATGATATAATTTTAAAAATATTTTAAATCTTTTTAACCTAATAGAAAAGCATTTTAAATAAACTTCTTTGGAAATACTTTCCGATTTATGTATAATTTTTTTTGTTTGAGAAAAAAAAAACCTTGAAATTGAATGCAAAATATTGAAAATGCTAAATGCATTAACAAACATTTTTTTAAAGACATTATATAAGTTCGAACTGACAAAATTGTGTATTTTAACAAATTAAATATTATGATTCTTAGTTTAAAATACATGATACTATGTAACTATTTAACTTACACAGTAAGTCTTACAGTGGTTTTAAGTAAGATACATGTAAATTATAATTATAATTATATTATAATATTATAAGAAATAATAATATTATAATATTGAAACATTTGTTTTTTGTTTTAGTTGAATCTCGGCCATTTGTTAATTGCATTTCTATGATTATGGCAATGAATAATGATCACTGGAGTGTTTTTCATCGAGTATATTATTATGTTCCCATTCAAAATTATATATTGCTGTGCAGTACTTAAATTTGCGTGCGGTTATTTAATTTCCGATGTTTACTGTTGTAAAGATTGAAAATTGAAATAAGTAGGTAGGCTTGCCGTCATCAAGTAGAATTAGTTCGTCATTATCTAAAATATTTTCAGTTAACTATATCTAGCTTATAATTTATAAATACCTTATTGATTGGATTTTCGCCTCTCGTAATGATTACTGTAGAAGTGTACTCAGTTCGTCATTGGACAATTCTGAAATTGTCTTGTATATACTATCTAGTTAATCTGTTTTTACCACTCAGTATTATTAATGTACGTGTAAATAAATTGATTATTTTGAATAAAGCTTATATTGAAAGGTAAACATTTATCTCTTGGATTAGAGCTGTTCAAACAGTTTTCGATTAATAATTTGAATTGAACATAATTAATTGGAATATTTTTCGTTGCGGTGAACACTTTTTACTTGGCTTTAGAATTTTAGATATGCCTATCGTATTATTGACGTATCTACCTATACATTTATTGTTTAAGTTTATTTTAAGATGAAATATTATTTTATTTTTCATTGTTTTTTTGTTATAGTTTTTTTGAACTTAAGGTTTATTATTGTTGGTTGACGAAGGTTGGTGGTGGTGATACAATGATGGAATGAATGACAAAGTAGGTAGGTAGTGCTGGAATTTTGATGCCCCCTAATGGGTTTAATACTTTGGGCTGATTGTTGGATTGTTTTATTAGGTATTCTTAACGGTTGAAACTTCTGAGTTATGCGATACTGTAGCCATTTCATTTACATTTATTTCTGAGACAGTTGGCTATAACCATCGAGCTTAGAATAGATTGACCATTGTTTTAACATATAAATTCATCACGGCCTATTATAGGAGAGTCTAGTAATTCCACCAGATGTATGACTTTTATGTTGGTAGAATTGTCGGACAGAAAAATCCTAAAGTTAGCGGAATCATAGTTTATGAACCTTTAGAATAGCTTAGTTTCCGTTGTCATCGTGCAATATGAACATTTGTTTTCGGAAACTTAATACTTAACCAAGACCGTTAACAATTGAACCCGACTCCAAGAAAGAAAACATGACTTGTAGGTTTTATATTATATTTAGACAGTTGGTCTAATATTGAAAAGTTTGGAATATTCGGAAATATAAGTACGTTAGACAATAAGATGAAAAGTTTGTGGTTGGATAATTTTAGGATTATATTATAATCTTCTTAGTTTAATTATATGGTTACCAGTCATACGCGCAGGTTATATTTCGCATGAGTTGATGTACCATACATTTATTTATTTTTTAAATACATTCAATAACTGTACTTTTAAAAATTCTACATCTAAATCAAAATGGAATTTAGTCATTTCACTAAAATGTACATAACTATTTTTGGCAGAAAAAAGTCATGGGTACAATATATCCTGTTTATGAACTTTTTGTGTTAACCTTATATTATTATGACATCCACGGACAACTATTCACCTCAACACGACGACACATCAAGACCAATAAACCAATCTCAACCGTATTATAACATTGGGTATGCTTAAAGCATATCATTATGTGATTATCTTATTGAAACAAAATAAGAATACAAATACAATAACAATTTACACATTAAGAAATACGAATAGTTTCTGTGCCAAATGCCAACTCGAAATTACGAAAAGCATAATATATCACCCATAACCACCATTCCATAATGGCCCACTGTTACTAAGTCCATACTTATTAAAAATTAAAATATTTGTTTTGTGCTTCAAATGCGTTTAAAGTACTTTTAGACAAAAATTTTTAAACCCTATTTGAAATATTTATTTTGTGATTTATGATTCAAAATACAAAATACTAAAAATTTGTCCATGTTAAATTCTAGGAGGATTCGTTAGGTAACTTTGACTCCCCTCACTTTAAAAAATATTTAGTGATCATACACGAATATTTAAACACCAAAAAACATAAATCATACTTGGACACATTTCGGTCCAGGAGAGCTTTATACCTACTTAAGAAGTAATAATATAATATACACCTAAGACAAGTAAAATATAAAGTATTTGCAACATGTTTTAAATGTATTTATACTTGTATTTAATTTTAAATACATATTGACAAATGTGCTTAAAACATGTTTGAAATACGTTTTAAAAGTACTTACACCTATATTTTTAAACAATTTTGCAAATATAACAAATGCTATATAGTTGTGCTCGGTGTACCTACCTGACTATTAATAATAACAATATTATTATATATATATTTACGTGTCACGCACTTCAACATTAAACCCTTGTAAGTTGTAATCATAATGAATAATGAATAATTATTGCTCATAATTGACAGAAAAACGTATAATAATTAATAATATTTTAATACTTTACGTTAATCGCGTTACAGCAATGGTACTTTTAACGTATAATATAATAGTGAGTCGTACACTGTACAATCAATAGTTCGGTTAATCGTCGTTAATTTTTTTTTTAAATTGTTCATTAGACTCATTTTAAGTATCGTGTTAATTTGTTTGTAATGCTTATTTTTATAATAAAATGAATAACGCGACGGACCGAATACTTTTTAATTACTTAATGGAAAACTCAAACATCTTGAGATGGTTTGTTTTCATTAAATTTTTTTTAGTTGAATGGTTTGAAAAAAAACTGTTTTTGTACGTATACCTTATACCTTTATAACCTCGTATACCTTAGGCACACTCATTTCTTCAACGAACATGAAATATATTTATACGGGGTGGTTCAATACGAAAATCTCACTCCTATTTATTTGTTTAGTAAGTAATGTTTTTATTTCAAATTTTTTGCATTTTTAATTATGTATAAGGCCATATTTGTTTAAGAATTATAAACTCCTTTTAGGAATTAGAATCACCCTTTTTCACTGTAAATTGTGAAGCATGTGGAGATTATTCTGATTATGTGGTTGCACTAAATCAAAATGATATCGAATATTTTCTGAGTTATTAAATTTATTACAGTTAATAATTTATTATAGTTATTACATTATACTGTAGGTTTAAAATAAATGGAGCTTTGAAAAATTCAAAAATGAATAATTATTCTTAATCTATTAGGTAACATTATAAAGTTTGTACAAATTCTCTGAGTATCACTTATTAAGTATAAGTATAAGACTAAGTATTTCGTTTATATTTTAAATTGTATATAGGTATAAAACCATTATTAAGGACTATAGTCTTAAGTAAGTACTTACATAAAGTTTAATAACACAGAAACCACTCGTTTAAATGTCAATTTATATAATACAGAAATGTAACAATTTAAAAAAAATCGTCTGCAAATAATCTGCAAAACTAAATGGCGGTTCTTATTTGATAAATAAAAGACTTTATATCATCACAAGACATTCGTTATTAAATTTTATAAATATCCAAATATTAGAAAATAATGTGTTCTCAAATTAAACTAAACTATTCCTGAGATCGGAATTTGTATAAGTAATAAAGGATAAATGACTTTGCGTATAACGTATATAGCTATTATAACGTATATCGAACAATAAGCCGATATTTAATAGTATAGTTACCTTGCCTATATTATAATATACTTTCTTTCATTCTCAGACAATACCTACTGAAAATATCGACTTATCGACACACACTCACAAAGCACTGTGTTTTTGAAGTTTAATCACAATGAAAATATATTGTGTAAGCTGCGCGCTTGCGCTCCGCATACCTATATTACATTTTGCTTCATCCAAACACATAATAATGGTTCAACTAAGTAGAGAATAGTATAATAGGTCTTGGTATATTACTATTTATTATGGATCAGGGAAACTAGCAGGACGGTCTCCGACCTGGATTGTTCATCGCCGTCTGAAGGGATATCTATAGGTATAGTCGATCGCGGTCCGGGCCCGGGTCGCATTGACCAGTACTGCAGGATAGGTATGTAAGTATTATATTATTTATATTGTTATTTGTATTATTATTATTCATTATTGTGTTTTTTTGTTCAAAGTTTCATAATATATTGTACAGTTATCGTATACATACGCTGCTCTAAGACAATTGACCGACCATCCATCTATACACCGCAGCGAACGTTGCTATATAGATAGGACTCGCCGTCATATTGTTGTTGTAAAATAATATACTGTACTTTTTATTACATCGAGCGAAAATTGTTAAATTAAAAAAATAAAACAAACTGAAACACGCCATCGTGTTATATACGTCATATTTTGTTGTGCATAGCGTACCTGAATTCAACCATACAGGAGTTGTATTGGAGTAATTATTGAAACGTGGGAAAATAATTGAATGAAATATAGGTACCTATAGTCTGGTAGCGATACTTACTACTAGTTGTTGTGATATCTCAAAAACACGAATTTGTAAGTATAAACGTATTTTTTGCGATTTTTCACAAAAATAAAAAAAAGGTACCAAGTTTATGGAATTCGGTAGGAATTCGTGATTTTATTTTTTTTTCCCTAATTCGGTTAGAAAATGATGTAGGTACAATATATACCACCAACAAAAATGATCAGTTACATAATTCAAAATAATATTAGTACAATATGTACACTGTCCTTCATCCCTGTCGGGATTACTCATTTTACCAGCAGCACGCTATATCAACGATACGATACACCACTCAACCACCGCAGTGGTCGTGTGAGACACGTGCAGGGGTGGTAGGTACATCATGAGTATCTTGTATCATCCCCATGGGCCATGGCATTGGTTACCAGTGGCGGTCCAATATACTACAATACACTAGAAGGGGACATTTTGGGTATCCCTCATGACTTTTTTTAGGATTGGCACAGTGACACATCGCATTTTTACACTTATTTTATAGAAACAAATAATTATACAAAAAAAGTCGAATCTCCTTCGGCCCCACAACATGGTAAACATAACTAAGGTCTTAGATAATACTACTTCGTATAAACACTAGTACACAAATATATAATTATATTTTACATTTATATTTTATTGTGTTATGTATACAAAAATAAACCACTATAAGCAGTCGAATATTATTGTATTAAGGTGCCCCAACATACATCAGTAATGTTATAATATTGTATAATATCCTTTTTTAACCCTCGGCAATATAAACCGGGTGTGGGTGGTACGTTAGGGAATTTTGTTGAATAGGTTTTGTAGGTTTTTATGTTTGTAAAACTATAACTCGTGTTTGTGTAAGTGTAGCTGTAGGTGTTGCTAAAAACCCGGGTGGTCACCCATCAGAGAACTAACAACGTCGGCCGGTACCTACACTCAAAGCGCAGATTGAGCGTACGATCGCCCCTTGCAAAGTCACTATAGTGTATAATTATATAAATTGTATGTGAATATTTAAATAGTATGTGATCACCTATTTGTTTCCATATATATTAAGACTTAGAGAGGTGGTATTATGACAAGTAGTAAATAAAAAAAATTGCTGTGCAATTATAGGAATAAAATGGACAACAATTTCATCAATTTTTTAGAAAGGTAATTTTCACCTACACAACTTAATCGAACTAAATTTACGCCTATGGCCTGCTCCGTGATGTCCTCTATAATTTAAAAAATACCACAAGACAATTGGGTGAGTAAACAAAGATTTCCATTTTCGATTTTATATTATATTATATAGATGGTTCGCACAAATATTATACAGATATAATAATTTATAAATGTATCCTATTTTTAATTCTAAACAAGGAGTTCACTTTAGTTTATTTGGGACAATTTTTATCTAGATTTCTGTGGGTGACAACACCATTCGAAACCCGAGGCACCTGTAGTGGCACACCGATAACGTATCAACCCTCCTGCTTCCAGGAAGCCTCTGCCAATGCATCCTGACCCGGACATTGCCGTCGAGGTATTTGCGTCACAGCCAGCACTAAACACCCAAAGCTACGGTAGCCTCTCCGCCAACTCTATCAGCTGCAGAAAGCCATCTCGACCATAACACGCCGATGCCGAACTGCATTGTCTGCACTGGCATGCTATATGACTTTGTGCGTGTAACACCGTCCGTGCTATAAGGGTACACTCGCTAGTGAGCTGTTTCGTATGTTATAAAAGTTAAATCTGAAAGCGCAACAACGGTCAAACGCAATATACCGCCTGAATCAAATTTATTTTGTAATAATCGATAGATATGATTGTTGTGTATGATATTCGTACCCACACCTACTCGAATGTAAATTAATGACATTTTCGTGGACATACCATAAGACAACCAGAGATGGTCCCTAGGATAGAAGCCAGTAAGTTATAACAATAGTTTATAGATTCAAACAAGTATAAGGAGAACCGGGGAACTATGACATTAAAAAAGTCTTTGAAATAGACACACAATACCAGCGGGAAAAATAATGGCTCAAATTCTCAATCTCAACCAAACTTAATGAAGTTAAAAGTACCACCTATCCATTACCCTTCCCAAACACAACACAACTAGAAAACACGAGACCTCCATTAACCACCTCAGGATGGACAAACGCACTTCACACACCAACACTTAATGAAAATAGAAAATCCTAATATCATATGACCTATATGTATCAGCTGTGACACCCTCTTACAGCTAAACACGTATTTACCGAATGTACATTTTAAAATAAGCTCCAACCCCGGAACACCAAACAGCATCAAATAACTATTGTTAACATATATCAAGAGCAAATACCTCATTGACCAAATATAAAATATAATATTATCATATTATGGGTACCAATTAATTTGTGTATCCAATGACGTAGTCAGGGGTGTTTAAATCCCCATGACATTTTTTCACCAATAAATGTATAATTTATATACGAAAACAGTAAAAAACTTGGTTTAATTTATACTTATGCCCTCCCCCCCCCAGCGCTATTTCATAATCCATTACCTATGCCACTGTATGTGTCTACCTAAATACTACGTATTAATAATGAAACCTAATCTTAATCCAAAATCAATGTAAGATGCGTCCACTGATTTTATGAGGTCCGAATGGCTTCTTAATTCTTATGCATAGGTACCTGGGCGACTTGAAAGGTATAAGTGAACCTTTCTTGGGTTTAAATATTTTTTTTGTATTTGTGATAGCTACGAAATGTCTAAAATATACTCATCAGTAAGGTGACTTTTCTCGCAAAATCGAAAAAAATCTAGTATTATTTTAGCTATTTCGTAATCAACATTGAGTGTTCTGAATTTGTACCTACCTACGTTGAACTCAAATTATAAGAATTTTATAATTTTATATTTTTAATAGTACCTAATAAGTAATGGGTCGTTTAAAAGAAAAATTATTCAGTTGGAAACATAAAAATGTTTTTAAATTTAAGATTGCACCAGTTAAAATAAAAAAAAATCCACGTTGACTTGTAAGTTGTAAACTTGTAACAATGCAATTAATGAAGTTTTTGTAGATTTTTTAATTAGATGTACAATACCTACTTATTTTCATTATTTTTTTTTTATTTAGAAGGTGTGTAAATATTTTTTATATTATTTATAAGTTAAAATGTTCAGTTAAAGAAACTATACATTTTATTTTACAATATATAGTTAAAATTACTTAAAAATGCTAAGAGTAATGTTTCTGTTGATCATTTTTAAAAAGTTTAATTTTTTTACGCTACTTTTATTATATTTTTAAACAAAATATGCATTGTCTTACGTCACCATTTAAGTAGTAACGGCGTAAAGGCACGTTAGTACTCCTAATAAAGGAATACTAAATGTGGGAGAGGAGGGTGGGTGACTCCTTTAAGACATTTTTAGAAAGAATTGATTTCTTTAAAGATTTCTTTTTTTGGTCAACGGTAACAGAAGGCTATAGATATATTTGTAAGCCCTCCCCCAAAATGCAACTCTAAGTAGGCCACTGCCCAAGGCTATAGTAAGAATTATAGATAGGTACCACCTTACAGTTAAACATTTGACACGAGTTTATGATAGGTAGGTAAATATATTATTATATCTCTGAATAACACGTAGGTAGTAGGTACCTAATATGAAAATCGCATAGGTACTTACTACTTATGTATTATTTAAAGACCCAAGATTATATACTATACTATACTAACTACCTATAACAATAACTTACAAGTATAGGTCCGACTTCAGTAATGAAAAAAAAAAAAAATCAAAAGTATAGAAAATTCAATATGAGTATAAACCTAATGCAAATATAGGTAAGTAACCTTACTACTTGCTCTTTTTATTGTAAAAGCACCAAGAATAAATTGAGCACTTGTTTTATTTTATACTTGACATGATGTTAGGTAACTATAGGCTATAAGTAGTTATCACCATTATAATGATTACCTACACATTTATAGAAATAGAATTCTATAATATTATATTGTATTATTATATTAAATATCTATTAACCAAATTGAAATTTATATTGCTATTATTTTAGTATTATGTAGGTAGCCACATGCATATATTATTCTGTGATTAATTATGTAAGGCATTTTTTTTCTTAAATTAAAATTGTCCGTGTTATTGATGCAAATTATAGTACTAAACTACTAACTATAACATAATACCTATAGGATATTCATAATTCATATGGGTAATATTGATACAATATTTTATTTTACAACTTTGGTCATTATAGGTCAAAGTTAAGTGTATACACTGTACACTTTATGGATACCTACTACACATATGATATATAATTAGTAGGTAAAGCATACATTTTTATGCAATTGTATATATGCTTCCGTGCTATATTTTTGGATTTTTGGATCTTTAAGAATTGTTATTAATGTAATAGTTCCAAACTAAAGCCAAAATTTGATATGTTCCGTACAATGCATATGCATATAGAAGTGAAATACAATTATATACTGATTAATGTTTTCCAAATCTAATATATCAGGTAAGGCATAATATATTGTCAGTAGAAAATTCTTGTAATACATTTTGTCAAATAGGTACAAAACATATTGTTTTTTGGTAAGCTTATGTCAATTTTGTTATTTTTAACATGAAACAATGAACTTTTTTGTTCATAAATCCTGCTAAGCAATCGTATAAAACAATCGCTTTCAATTAAGTATCTCATTATGAAGTAAAATTTATTTTTAATAATTTTCATACCTAATAAATTAATAATTATAAAATAAACAAATTGATTGTATACATTTGTTTTTACTATTAATTATTGTTGGTTGTATCATATCTTACAATTTTACTGCATGTTATGATACTTCAAAAATCTGTATTATACAAGTGCTAATATTTATAAAAATAGCACATTACCTATTTAGGGGTCTAGAGCGAAGGGGGGCGATATGAGTTGTAACATGTACTTGTTTAGTATTATGGTGTGTATGTTTAGTCATTTCAATAATCAATAAACAAAATATAAACTATAATTTTTATTAAATATTAAAAAATCATGATATTTAAAAAGCATTATAATATGATCATACTTGAATCAAATTTATTACACTGCCATATTTTGATAATAACTGTAGAAATACAAAAACAATTTAGTATTTAAGTCATAAACTAATATGATGTACAACCCAACTTTAAAAGTATTTTACATTTTAATATTAACTAGTAATTATAAGTAATGGATACAGTATAAGAATATAGGAATATGAACTTTACAATATTGCAAAAAAATCTTACCTTAGGTATACTACATTATAATATATTTAAAAATAAATGGTTATACCATTATATTATATTAAAAAATATATATTAAACACAGCAATCACATTTTTTAAATTTTTAAGCGCAGATTTACAATATTAAAATTATTTATAAATCAATACATGTAGTCTTAAATACTATTAATTATATATAATTTAAATTTTACAAATACCATTGGTTAGGTTAGTTACAAAATAGTTTTACATATTAGATAATATAAAAGCCATTATAAATGCCTTTGAAATCTTAACCTATTAGGTATTTGATTATTAATCACAATGGTATTATAGAATAAAGTAGGTAACTTATATAATAATTATGATCAGTATGAAAATGCTTTGTTTATAAAATTTAAATTACTATTGTTTATTGTTTCCCTCTTTGAAATTAAATTTAAATCAAGTAAAATGCAAACATATATTACTTACAATACTTGAAATATTTAATTGAAAAAAACCATTTACAGCTAGCTATCATTTTACAATTAAATTACTAACTAACCATAGCATAATAGTATAATGTTTATGCATTTGCACTATTTATAATAACTTAGTAACTACATTTAAATACTGTACAATTTTAACAATTGTTTAATTATCAGTCCTACATTAATATTATAGACAAATTATTAAGTCCAAAAATCCTACAAAAAAAAAATTAACTGCAAACATACAGAAATTATAAATTGTTATGCATAAATAAATTTGATTTATATTTTAATTTTAGCTTATGAATAATTTATGAACACATTTTGGACGTACTTGTAAAGTGTTACAACTAATAAATAAAAAAAAAAAAAATACAAGTTAATAAAATATTGATTGATCAAATGATTCATGACTCAGTTTTGAGACATATATTTTCAATTTCTCTCATGAGTTTTAACGCTTTTGTAGATGCTTCAAAACGACTATGTGCTTTTATCCGTTCATCTTCAATTTCTTTGGATTCAAGTAACAGTTCTGCCATACTAAGGTTAGTTGATTTGTATACATTGGAAATTAATTCTTTCTGAAAGTTATCTTTTATCTTGTTTACCATTTCATACATAATTATCTTGGGGATCGTGTCTTTAATTATTTTTTTAATAACCATAAAATAACATTTAATAAATAAAGTGAGTAAGCCCGCTCTACTTTCTAATATAAGTTTATCAGAATCAGGAAAACCACTAAAAGCACATGTTGTTATTTTCTCAACAGTTTTACGCATTTTTAGTGTTATGCTCTCCGGCCATGATTGAATTTCATTTTTATGCGAGGTCAACTCTTCTTGTCTGTAGTAGTTTGGTAATTCTGCAAATCCTTGTTCCTCAAATTTGCCTAGTTTTCTAACTTCGACTGGTTTCTCAAAAAGCTCAAGAAATTCATCGGATTTTGTTATAGCTTCAATAAAGTCAATGTGATTGGTATTTACATATGCTTTCTGATAATCAATTAATTTACTAACTGCTTCTATTGTTTTTAACTTGTATTTAGCCAATGACTCAAGTAATATTTCATTAATTTTTTCAAAAAGTTTAGGATATTTTTTCAACTTGTAACTTATATCATCATCAAGTTTGCATATGTTCGAAATTAACTCATCATGTACAACTGTGACACATGCTAATGATGGAGCTTCAAATAATTGTATTTGTTTCTTTACCAAATGATCAAATGCACCAGTTGGCATAAAAACCCCCATGCTTGTACCAGATGCATTATTGATAACATTAATAATGTAGTCCGGAGATAAGTCTTGAAGTGGATCAATTTCATTTATGTCTTTATTAAAATTGATTTTAAAATATTTTGCAATGGAAGCACCTCCATTAAGGCCTTTATAACCTAAATCAGCTTGGCCATCCAAACTAGCCTTGTAACAAGTTGCAGTCTGTGTGATCAAATCAAGCAAGGAACGATCATAGTCTTCAGTAAATTCTTTAAATGTTCTCACTTTGTGTTCGTACTTATTGTTCATTTCGTATAGTTGGACTTTTAGTTTTGGACAGGTCTCTTTTATTTTTTCTATTAATAGAAATTCGAGTTGTTTTCCTAATATAACTGTTCCATGATTTTGAGCGATATCAGGATAAAATCTATCAAAAAATAGACTCTCGTCCTTAAGAGACTGTTCAATATTTTTTTGATCATTTATATCTTTTTGGGAACGATTGATAACACCAATTATTCCAAGCTTAACTGGAATAACTTCTCCGGAAAGTAATTCTGTAGCATTAGTCCCAGCGTCCATTACATCTATTTTAGTAACAACTGCTATTGTACGATCGCCATTTGGGTCTACAGATTTGGCAATATGCAAGCTCTCACTAGTAGCTGGGTCAGTATTTGCTGTAACTACAGCCAATATTATTGAATTTGGGTTTTTAATAAAATTTAACACTAAATCCCTTATTTTCTGTTCTATGTCTGGGGGTTGACCATCAACAGGCACTTTAGTAAGGCCTGGAAGATCAACAAAACTCAAATTATAAAATTGTTTACAATAAACGTTCAACACAATAGGTATATCGGTAATATTTTTGTGTCCTCCAGTAAGTTCGTCTGTCCGAATTTCAATTTCCTTTCTGACTTTATTAAAATCGTTATACATAACACCTGGCTTATGCAGAAATATAGCATGATCTTTTGATTTATTCAAATCTCCATCGCCAATGTCTTGTCCTGTTGGCTGTATTAGGTGCAAGACTAAAGGGGCTCGAGTCACTATACCAGTACCTCTTGGCAAAAATGATTTGCCCACTAAACTTTCTAAGATACTGCTCTTTCCAGAGCTTTGTGAACCAACTACAACAATCTGAGGAAGGTCGACTTTTTGTTTTAAACCAACAGTAGAAAAAACATCTTGTAGTTTGTTCATAACCAGAATTAAAGAATCCATATTTAAATTTATCAGGTTAGTCTGTAAAATAATTAAATCAAATCATAAAAGTTATACATAGTACCAATGTAAGAACCTATGCTTGTCAGTGGTGCAACTAAGGGCTCCATGTCATTGTAATTTCAAATATCTACACTTAGTTCAAATAATGTTATTTTATTTTTAAGAATTCATTATTATTATTTGTTTTCTTATCTTGCATTTTAATTATATAATATTGTTATTGTATTTATTTATTTAATTTTTTTATTATTTATTATAATTCTTGTTATAAACTTTTTTTTTTTTTTTTTTTTTTTTTTTT